>NC_056743.1:200633966-200818966 GCF_019279795.1 Protopterus annectens
TCTTTCAGGGCCATTACCAAGGAATTATAAATACATAGTTTGTAGAGAACAGGACACTCCAATGTGTTTGAATAGGTTAAGAAATCGAGTCTACAAGAAGTTTACCATTATTAAGGTTTTTAGTATGTGCACACAATGAAAGCTGAGAATTTCCATTGCTGTGGTTAGAGCATTTGTAATGGCACCGATTTACATTACGTTTATTTTAGGTTCCATTTCATTTAATCGATTTACAGTTTGTGGAAAACTATGATGCTGTGTTTTGAATATTAATCAAACTGTGCGTTTGGTCAAACTGTGTTTGATTTAATAACTGTGGTTTATGTTATGTGTGAGTTAATGATATAATGGTATGATTTGATATAAAATAACATTTGTCTCATTTACAGGTTATATTCATGTATAAATGTAGTTATACATTTCCATTTGGGTACATTTTTCTGCTTTTTGCAATGCTGGAGACTAAATTGGAGGGTGATACTGTTGAAGTACTTTCTTTGGGGCTGTGTCAAGGACACACACAGTAGTGTAAGTTGTCAGTGCAATCAACCTATATTGGTTGTTGACTGGTATTTGTATAATTTGTAAGTGTGTTGGTATTGCAAGTATAAGTTAATGGAGCATTGTAAAGGGCATTATGTTTACTACTATGGCAGAAGAGCTGTCTGGGGGTCTCTCATACCCCCATGTTCCTTTTTCTTCAGAAGTTGAAAAAGTACAGTCCTGATCATAATCCTTTCTATCTCCCCTCCCTGCACGTTTTGGAGTGATAACCACATCACCACAACAGTCAGGAAATCCTCCTTGTGCACACCTCATCACTAAGGGCTTTTCATCCAGAAAAAAGATCATTGTCCCACTGTACTCATCCATTGTTAGACCCATTATAGAATACAATGCCCTGTTTGGTATGTACCTCTCAAGACCTCTGCAGCAACTGGAAAGGCTGCAGAAATACCTCACTAAAAGAATCACAGGCCTAAAGCAGATGCCCTATGCTGTCTAAAAAAAAAAAAAAAAAAAACCTCCAGCTATACTCTTGTCGCATATAGTCTACTCAGAGGCGATCTCTGCTTAACATACAAGGCCATGTCAAACCCACAACTGTTGGACATGCTACACTTAAAGAAATCCCAGTCCCTCAGAGCCATACGCTCCAGGAATTTAAACCTTGCCCTCACAATGAACAAAACATGCTGGAGGGATAGGTTCATGACCCAGAGACTCCCCAGACTCTGGAATAGACTGCCCATACATGTCATGCAGTGTCTCTCTGGCCTTCTTCAAAAGTAGCCTTGACAATTGGATGGGAGATAGGAAATTCACCCTGGGGATTGCGTCAGTAGACAGGGGTCCAGGGAGGTAAATATTGTAAGAGGAAATAGCTAGGGAATAATTATGGCTAGGCTTGTACAGGCCCTAGGGCCAATAGCCTAGTAACGACCTATGAACATATGCCTGTGCTCAATGAACTACACAAAACTCTCACAAACTCGCTAACCAACCTCGCATAGAAACTTCTCATGTCAACAACATAAAATTTATTCAACACACTGTGGTCACTAGCTGTTATTTTATGGTTTGGATAGTGAAAGCTTTTTCTTGGGTTAATGTATGAAAGGTCATGCAGAACTCTCAGTTGTTGCAACCACAACCTTTGCAATTCTTAAATTCATCTGGCAGTGAACTCAGTTTTTTCTCTGCTGCTCTAATGCAACACGTTTTCTTAAAACAATTTTGATGAAACCTGAAAATGATTGCACTCTACAAAAGTATTGCATTGTGGGTACATTAATAGAGACTGCAATAATAAATTTAAATTCACAAGGGCTTATCTTCTGCTAATGTACATTGCATCCTGAACGTGGACATATTACTTAAGGCCTTTTAATGGTATGCACCTTGTTCAAAGGAAGATAATCAGTTTATTAATTTTTCACTAACTCAGGAGCAGACTATTGCCATGTCCTAGTATGGGATAAAGCATTTGATTATCAATAATTATAGTATTAACTTACTAATTCAAATTTAAAAAAGTCATGGTACCATCACTCAACTGTTTCTGATAAATGCTGCAAAGCTTGCTGGCAAGTACCTTTGCAGAAATCCAGACACACACATATGTAGATTCCCCCAGAAAGATATTACCTGAGTGAATTTTCCCAAAGTATTAGCTCCTGCTATGATTGAAGTCCAGAGCGAGATCACATTAAGGGTGACAGTAATCTCACTGGAGTGTGTACTCTTTCCTATAATGTTTGTACAACTAGGGAGATGAGATACACTAAGATGGTTTGGAGGACTTTCCCCCATCAAAAAAGTGATTTCCCTGAAAAATGCAGCATGTGTGCATTTGGAGGGTTTACATCAGGAGGTCTGTCTGCAGGGAATCAACTTTAAAGTTCCATAGGTAGATCCTTACCTTTTTGCCATCCATAGTGTAAAAATATTTCCTGAACTTGCCTCTCTTGCAATTCATTTTCTTTTAACATTTTCTGTATCTAGTTTTGAACTGCTTTTCACAACTTAAAATGAGTAATTAAAAAGGAACTATTTCACACATTTCTTAATATAAGCATGACAAACTCACAAAAGGAAATACTTCATCTGTCTCTTTTCCTAATTTGGAAAAATAACTTGCAATTTATATAGTAACGTCTTCATTACAAACTGCTCTACAAATTCATAACCAAGATCCATTTTTTGAGTATTAATGTGCTTGAGCATGTTGGATGGTGCCCAGATGCAAAAGGATACTCTGCCTTTCTTTCACATACCTAGGCGTGTTATCATATAATAACCAGACACCCTCTTGTATGTTGCTTATGTGAAACCCTGCACAAGGTAAGTACTACTCGTGACTGGCCTAAGAGCCTTATTATCATAGTCTTGCATTATTTCTGCCTTTTTGGACAACATTTCATATTTGCCTGTTGTTGCATGAGTAACCTGTCAGTGTTTTAACTGCATTCACTTCTCATCTGCTGATTACACACCTTTAAGAAACCGCGAGACATCTTCCAGTTGTGGGATGTTGTTCTCACTGTAGCCACAATACTTCTCTAGAAGTCGAAAGGCCTCAATGTGCTCGCTGCATGCATGTGTTGAATATAGACTCTTGAGGGTTGAGTAGACTTCTTTCCTTTTGAATTGATTAGAAATCAAACAAAATGAGGGTTATTTTAATGAATGCTTGATAATGACTGCATTTGTAAGCCTTATACTCTGTACAAACACACAGATCTAAAGAGAAGCATACATGCATTTTCATAAAAAAAAAAAAAAAAAAAAAAATATATATATATATATATATATATATATATATATATAGACATATTTTTATTAATACAGCAGCTTTAGGCAAAGAACAATTTTCCTAAAGAATAATTACTTGAGTATTCATTCTGTTCCAACAAGCTCTGTCTAGTTAGTCTCGCTAGGAGAAAATACTGATCCTTCAATTGAATGTAGAGAATCTCCCACGTCCTCTCTCATACTGATGGCTTGTGTTTTTTTATTAATGACCCAGGAGTAGGAGGAGCAAGTGTGGGGTGAAGGTGGGGGGGTGAACAAGCCGATTTATTTTTTGTTTTGCCAGTCTTGACCTCTTGGATAGTTCTTCACCTGGCACTCTTCTGGCAGGAGAAGAAAACTGTGTTTGGGACAGCTGGATACAAGATTTGGGATTCTGAAATTAATACTACTGCATGATAAATGCAACGAGAGGGGGAGTTATGATTAGGAGAGAAGCAATGAAGCTTGATGCTGAAGTCTGACTGCGATCAGCATTTACCCCTAGAGGGAACATATGAATAATACAAGGCAAGCTATCATGGGACCATAAGATGCTTAGCCATATACACCTTTAAGTAGAAAAACCTGTGCATTCTTTCCATCCTTGTCACACACACAATACTCTTGCCTCCCATTTAACATGGTTATAGACAGCAGAGAGGTTTATGTGAGTTCACATTGGTAGTGGGGAAACAAGACATCATCTCTTTGCCTGAACATTTGTTATATATTCCATGGATATTTTTGGAACCCATGTTACTTTTACCTTTATCGGTTCAGTTAGTGGTTTGTTATGATGGTTTGGTTTGCGAAGATTTCATTAAACAGTGATTCTTCACATCCCATTTATCTCCCATCTTATTCCAGGCCCTAGTTGCTGTTAGGATCAGCCTATTTTAATACTCCCCATTCATTCCATGGGTCTTTAAGTCCTTTGAGTGTTTTTCTTGTCTACTAGTACATATGTTTGAGGTAATGTGGTCTTCCTAAGAAACTTTCATGCATCTTATGCACCCCTTTTGTTGGCAGGTTGTCTGTATGTGGCTTGCTTTCAGATTACCAATTTTAAGGTACAAATTCAGATGCTAGCACAGTACTTAAACAAGGACCTAGCTACAGGGATATACAGTGGCAAAATCTGTCGTGTACAAGACAGCTCTTCTGGCAGCTTGTGCTCTGTATCACTCTACCCGAATGTACCTGCTTCAGCCCTCTCTTTCCGTTATTAACCTATGATCTCTATTGCTGTACCCATGACACACTGCTAGGAAAAATGAAATGTAATGCATACCAGTTACACTACACCCTTTAATGTAATGATGGTGGGTCATGCTGTTCCATTTTTTCTAACCTGTGAAGTGGCTATTCGTTTCTATATCCCCCATTGACTCCATAATTAAATGACTAAAACTCATTACTTGCAGACAGAAAAAAAGCTAGGTCTGCAAGGCAGAGAGGGATAAAGCTTTAATTCTTAGTTTCTTGAAAACTTCATACATCTAGTGGGGAGACTAGATAGATTATGTATACTGATGTAACATAACTTGCTACAAGCCCTTCTCTTTCACTGTATACATACATACAGTATACTATATATATATATATATATATATATATATATATATATATATATATATATAGTTTCATTTTGTCATGATTCATCAAACTGGTCCTGTTTTACTATTTGTGGATTGTTGTGGAGAGTTTCCATCAACTGCTCCTTTGAGTGTGCTGAATTTCTGTTTTTAATACCAAGTCCAAGATCAGTGACTTGAAATAAAGTAAAAAAAAAAAAGCTCTCTTTATATTGTGAGATACCGTTAGTATATCCGGAGACTGGTGAGCTGAGAGTGATGCTGCCATATCTGGGTGCTGGAAGCCACCGCTCCCTGCAGAAGCACTTGCTTCATCTGTACTTTATTGAATGTCCCAGCTGCCCCTTTCTTTCCTCCTGTTGGTTCCTATCCCATCCTTTCCTACAGAGGGGTGTGGGTGCTGTACACTTCTTAACCCTTTGTGTCTCCAGTGAGATGAGTCTAAAATTGATTCCCTTTATGCAGATATGGAGGTCCACTTAACACCCTCACAGTAGCGCTGAAGGGCACATAGCTACCAATCTATGGGGAAGAAGCATGCTAGCTTCCCAGAGTTGACTATCTGTTCATCTGTGCTTATTCCCTTTATCACTGCGTACCTCTGGCCTGCATTGTACCACCCAGAGCTCCCATTAGGTTTCACTAAGTAATCAGCCAAGCCACTTTCCTCACCCCATAATGGGCGAGTTGTATGCTGCTTCACTCCAACCCTCTCCACCAGATCCTGTTCTCCCTATTCAAACATGGGTCTTCTATGTTTGCAGTAAGGGGGTTTATCCATTTGCACCATGGGAGGGTGTGGCTTTAGTATTCAACAGTTTCTCACCAATTTATTTGGTATGGACTAAGTGAAACTAGTTGAATCATTGTGAATGTGTGCACTCTTCCTGTTCATGGTAGTTAAACACAAAGCTGTTGCTTCCTTTTGTCCTTTGGTAAATATGTAATGTACTGCTGCTTTCCACCCACAAGAGAGCATCTTTATAAAAATCTGATCTGTGATCAACAGCATCACATTTAGACTGGACACAGCATTTACTTTCTGCTGTTATACCTGGAACAGTGGCCTAGGAAAGTTTAGAGACCTATTGGTTGTATTGAAAGCATTTTCACTGTTTCCTACCCCTTGTGGTCATCATCTTGGCAACTTGTTCTGGTCTAACAGCTAAACAGCAACCTTTTAAAGGTACAGTTTGACATTTTCCACTCATGCTCCAGTTTTGACAAGTGTTCTGCAATATTCAGTGCTCAGAACTTTTGCTTCAGTTTTCATGAGCTTTCTTGCCTTTCACTTTCCTGATATATTAGTCCTTTTAAGACCCAGTAGCATCTCCTCTGAAATCAGTTCTCCATTCCATTTGGAAAAGAGCGAAAAGGTGATAATTCTGGTGCAGGGAGTATGCTAATATACTGAGATAAGCCACTATATTTACAAGCTATGGATGCCCAGATTATAAAGCAAAATGGTGATTTTTGCAGGGTCTAGATGCGAGTCCTAGTTTAAGCATCGTCTTTAGTACTTTAGTCTTGTTCTTGGACCATGACATTTGCTTTCTGAAGCTTTTAATTGAGCTAGCAATTCATTTGGCCTTTGTCTGATGGCACGTGAGGATGCATTCTCTCTTTTCTCCTATTTGATCACTTCATTTAATTTGTTGTGGAAATGTATGCTGTTGTACTTGTTTTATTTCTATTTTCTCCATGCTGTGGTGGAAAAAAAGGTCAGGTGACCAGCCCACTTTCCTGGTAAAAATAGTTATAAAAATTATGGCACCTCCTTTGTCAAAAGTCTGGCAATACTGATTTTCTCCATTTCTATAAATATATTGACCTTTGCTGATGGTCTGTTCTCTTTTTTGCTTCTACAGACACTGGTCTTTCTTCATAATAATATACATACAAATTGGGAGAGTTTAAAGTATCAGTCATATCCTACCATCAGAAGTAGGATATGGCCTAGACAAGCACATGTTAAGACCCTTGTCTGAGTATGTCCTATGTATTTGTATTTTGAGCCTCGACAAATAAATGATTAACACTCATTCCATACAGAGAAAAAAGCTAGGTGCTATAGCAGAGAGGGCTAAAGCTACAACTATAGTCTAGGTGACCAGATTCCAGTTAGTGACTTGAGAGCTTGATGGAGCTGGTGGAGAGAATGGAAAGCATCCGTATGGGGGGGATGCAAACTGTCACAATTCCACAAAGGAAGGGGTAGCATTGCATAGGCAATGGGTTTTCATCCTAGTATGCTACATTCTGTTGGTTGGCTCATTAGTGTCTGCACAGGAGCATGCACGCATGGGGGGTAGCATTGTGGGATGTGGGTAGCTCATAATTCCACTTTGAAGGGGGGGCTTAGGCAATTAAAATATCATTATAGGTGGGATACTGATGAGGACACACAACCATCATGACTGCCTGGATGATGGCTTGCTCGGATCACACTTTCCTCTGTGGATAGATGAAAAATGAATGAGCTTGAGTCCATTTGGGTTTGACTTGGTCAGCAGTCACTGGGGCAAAAAGATTGCAGAAACAAATTCCCTGTAGAGAGAAGTGTCTTCAGATTGTAGGCATAAGTACCTCACTCTGAATCATCTGCTTTCTTGCACTTTGGGGTTTTATGCTTTAGTTGCACCCTAATTGTAGCTAGTATCCACTGCTGCCTGGACACACACACACAGACACACACACACCCAGACACAGAGATGCAGAGATGCAGGCACACACCTGTCTACAATACTTAATTCCTTGCATTCCTCACAAGTGCCACTGACCATACTCACTCATGACCTTGCCACTGGTAGAAATGGGGATCCCTGTTAGACACCCAAGACTCTGGAATGGGTTATCTGTTTATATTGGATTTAATTCACATAATCGAACCAGACTGAAGTGAAACTCTTTCCTTTAAAACGAAAACAGCAAACGTTCATTTAAGTGAATTGTGCATTCACTTAAGCGAACAGTAAGGTCAGTGAAGAATTATACAGGGAGAGGAAGCAGTTGGTTAACATTAGGAAATTTGCCCTTTTCCCCAATTTAATGTAATCTTGGAATTGCATTATATAGTTGGGTGTGGTGAGGGCATGTGGAGTGCAGTCTCCCCTAGGTGGGTTTGACATACACTGGTGTGTGTGTGAAGGTCAAATGTTGGCCAACTGTTTTCTTTTCCTGTGGAATTCTTTGCTGATGTGAATGTTGACTTAATTGAACTTTTGCTGTTTTTTGTCTCAGAGTTTTGCTGAAGTCTGGTTTGATTATGTGAAACAGACCCATTTATATTGGGTATTTGCTTGCATGCTAATTGTCATTGCCAATATCAAAACATACTTTAATATGTAAAGCCAATTACAACTGCATTACTGATTCTGTGAACAGCATATGGATGTTGCTTCATCTGCTTTGTTTATGATGTGTTTTTATCACTGTGTGAAATTGACTACATCTACCCGTCTGTCTAGATAACATCATCTTCTTTCGGCTGTTCCCGTTAGGGGTCGCCACAGCAGATCACCTGTTTCCATTTCTTCCTGTCCTCTGCATCTTGCTCTGTCACACCAACCACCTACATGTCCTCTCTCACCACATCCATAAACCTTATCTTAGACCTTCCTCTTTTCCCGTGACCTGGTAGCTTCATCCTTGGCATCTTTTTCCCAATATACTCAGCATCCCTCCTCAGCACATGTCCAAACCAACGTAATTGTGCCTCTCTGGCTTTGTCTCCAAACCTTCCAACCTGGGCTGACCCTCTAATATACTTATTCCTAATCCTGTCCACCCTCGTCACACCCAGTGCAAATCTTAACATCTTTAATTCTGCCACATCCAGCTCAAACTCCTGCCTTTTTGTCAATGCCACTGTCTCCAACCCATATAACATAGCTGGTCTCACTACCCTCTTGTAGACCTTCCCTTTCACTCTTACAGGTACTCGTCTGTCACAAATCACTCCTGACACTCTTCTCCATCCTGCCTGTACTCTCTTCTTCACCTCTCTTCCACACTCACCATTACTCTGAACTATTGACCCCAAGTATTTAAACTCATCCACCTTCACCACCTCTACTCCTTGCATCCTCACCATTCCTCTATCCTCCCTCTCATTCACACACATATATTCTGTTTTAGTCCTGCTGACCTTCATTCCTCTTCTCTCTAGAGCATATCTCCATCTCTCTAAGGTCTCCTCCACCTGTTCCCTACTCTCACTACAGATCACAATGTCATCTGCAAACATCATTGCAAATAAGAAAGGGGTCAGAGCTGATCCTTGATGTAACCACACCTCCACCTTAAATGCATCCGTCACTCCCACCGCAGACCTCACCGCTGTCACACTACCCTCGTACATATCCTGTACCACTCTTACATACTTTTCTGACACTCCTGACTTCCTCATACAATACCACAACTCCTCTCTAGGCACCCTGTCATATGCTTTCTCTAAGTCTACAAAAACACAATGCAACTCCTTCCGACATTCTCTGTACTTCTCCATCAACACTCTCAGAGCAAAGATAGCATCTGTAGTGCTCTTTCCTGGCATGAAACCATACTGCTGATCACTAGTTATCACGTTCCTTCTTAACCTTGCTTCCACTACTCTTTCCCATAACTTCATGCGGTGACTGATCAATTTTATCCCTCTGTAGTCACTACAGCTCTGCACATCACCCTTATTCTTAAAAATCGGTACCAAAACCCTTTTTCTGCATTCCTCAGGCATCCTCTCACTTTCCAAGATTCCACTAAACAATCTGGTTAAAAACTCCACTGCCATTTCACCTAAACACCTCCATACTTCCACAGGTCTGTCATCTGCCTTGCCATTCTTCATTCTCTTCATAGCTATCCTTACTTCCTCCTTGCTAATCCATTGCACTTCATGATTTACTATCCATACATCATCCAACCTTTTCTCCCTCTCATTCTCTTCATTCATCAACCCCTGAAAGTACTCTTTCCATCTCCTCAACACATACTCCTCGCTTGTGAGTATGGTTCCCTCATTATCCTTTATCACCTTTACCTGCTGCACATCTTTCCTAGCTCGGTCCCTCTGTCTAGCCAATCAGGACAGGTCCTTTTCTCCCTTAGTGTCCAACCTTTCATACAACTCTTCATATGCCTTATCCGTAGCCTTTGCCACCTCTCTCTTTGCCATGCACCTCATCTCCTTATACTCCTGTCTACTTTCTTCATCTCTCTGACAATCCCACTTCTTTGCCAACCTCTTTTTCTGTATACTCTCCTGTACTTCCTCATTCCACCACTGTGTCTCCTTGTCGTCCTTCCTCTGTCCAGATGTGATACCAAGCACCTTTCTAGCCGTCTCCATTACTAGCTCTGCTGTAGTTACCCAGCTATTTGGTAACTCTTCAGTGCCACCCAGTGCCTGCCTTAACTCATCCTTGAACTCCACCTCACAATTGCCCTTTTTCAATTTCCACCACTTGATCCTTGGTGCTGCCCTCACACTCCTCCTCCTCTTGATAACCAACGTCATCCTACAAACCACTATCCTATGCTGCCTAATGACACTTTCTCCGGTCACCACTTTACAGTCTCCAATCTCCTTCAAACTGGCCCTCCTACATAAGATATAATCCACCTGTGTGCATCTTCCTCCACTCTTGTATGTCACCCTATGCTCCTCCCTCTTGTTAAAATACGTGTTCACCAAAGCCATGTCCATCCTTTTCACAAAATCCACTACCATCTGACCTTCTGCATTCCTTTGTTTAACACCATACCTACCCATCACTTCCTCATCCCCTCTGTTCCCTTCACCAACATGCCCATTGAAATCTGCTCCAATCACCACTCTCTCACCCTTTGGTACAGACATCACCACTTCATCCAATTCACTCCAAAATTTTTCTTTCTCATCCATTACACACCCAACTTGTGGAGCATATGCACTAACAACATTCATCATTACACCATCAATTTCCAGCTTCATAAACATCACTCTATCCGACACTCTTTTCACCTCCAAAACACTCTCAGCATACTGTTCCTTCAGAATAACTCCTATGCCATTTCTCCTCCCATCCACACCATGATAAAACAATTTGAACCCACCTCCGATACACCTAGCCTTACTCGCCTTCCATCTGGTCTCTTGCACACACAATATACCAACCTTCCCAGCTTGTCCTTCCACCTCCAGACATAATCTGACTGGGAGCTGGAGCTGAAGTGGGTCTTAAGTGCATCTTGAGGTTCTGTTGCTAATTAAACCCAACTTTTCCTTTAGTCCCTTAACATTCAAATCTCTCACTTAACATATACCCTAACCAGCTACTCAGACATTTGACTTACCTGAACTCTCAATTCTATTTCTCTCTCTAAAACCTATTTCTTTTCTATTATATGGACACACTCCAAGAATAAGATGCTCCTCTTGTATACTAGAACATTATTACTTCTGTCACTAGTTGGTTCAGCTAACCTCTTACCATTTCCAGCTATAGTTTACATTCTCCTGTTGTCCTATTCCTTTCCCTCATCCACTTCAAATGGCGTCCACAAACTTTGAGATATCATCGGCACTTAGTACCAGTACAGGCATTGTTCAAGCAATCTGTACCATTTTCCGCCTACAGGCTGCACTTCCTGTCTCCCATAAATACAACAGATACATAACTAAACTCCTCAGTGCACTCTCAGATTTAGCTTTTTGACTTCAACTTTGCAGTTACATCCATCCAAACTCAGGCCCCAAAAATAATTTGCATCAGCCCTGTACTACATCCTCTGTACACCCCCAAGCATGTTGAACTTACCCTGTAAAGGATCCAATCTTTTACTTCTAAATATGAATCTCAAGTGTAGTTAACAAAATACAAGAACTCCATGCCACCCTCATACTTCTCTTTCCAGAGATTCCTCTACAAACTGACACCTGGCCGAAGGTACATATTAAGAACAGTGAGATTATTCCCCCATGATGCAACATTCATAGGCTAGACAGAAAGGAAAAAAGAAGAGTGGGGTTTAGCCTGATTATATAAAAATAACCACATACTAGATCTCCCCTACATCTAAACATTCCAAATTTCAGTAATGCTGAAATACTATTCACTAAACTCAAACTTAATTCCAACAAACAATTGCTGGCACCTATATCCCCCCTGGCAAAAACCTTACTACTATTGAGTATATCCTTCACTGGACATCATCCCTGGCTTATGAAACTATTATCATGGGAGACTTTTTAATACTGATGGGGTTATCTATATTACAGATGAAATAATCAACCACATTAACCTACATGATTTCACCCAGATTATCCATGCACCAACCCGAATAGATAAAAAAAACAAAACAAATAGAAACCAGTCAAGGCTAGATTGTTTAACAATCCCTCCCACTCTGCCCTTTCTGGCTGTCTTCCTGATGCGCTTGGTGACTACCTTCCAACCTACTTAGTCAGGCAATTCATTAACCCCCTTAAATTGTACATGGCCAACTTTGAAACAAAATAAATACACTAAAAGCACTAAAATCTCTACAAATAAAATTAAAAAAAAAGTCGGAACCATGGAGTCATAAAAATATTTAATAAAATATAAACACACACATTGAGCTCTTTCATCCTTATCAACCAAGGACGACTTCAGAATATTCATCTAATTATCTCAAAGCATATTTACATATTTTCAGTAATCCAGCCATTTAAAGAGAGTTAATACATCAACTAAGACTGCATCAACTTAGTTGATGTATTTACTGTTTCTGTAAATGAACCCCAATCACTGCACCACCATCAATCAATATAGGAACAAAGGGAAACTAGTTTCAGCTATCTTCTCTCAACCTACAAAACATACTACAACCATATTCCAATAATTGTGCATTGCATTCCACCAATAAATTGTTGCTTCAAATATCTAAAGCCAGTGATACTGCAGGAGACTCACTTTACTCATATCACGTAGCCAAAACGTGGGATACTCTCCCACTTACTATTAGGTCTACAAATAACATCATCTACTTCAGAGAAAATGCATAAAAGTCACTAGTACTCAATTGGTTATGCCCACGCCCCAGACCTGACTACCAATTCTTCTCTTACCCCTGATCCTTATGCTATTTCACTGACTTAGTGAGGCTCTTTCTGATGCTCCTCCCTGGTACTTTTTTTTTTTTTTTTTTTTTTTTTTTTAGCTAATCCTGCAACCACTCTACCCTAAATTCTGTCCACATCATTCCTATCTTTCTAAACTCTCATATGTAACATGTTAAGTTCATTAATCATTACTTAATGTGTTAAGTTCATTATCTTTGAAAACTTTTTCTACCCAGGTATTTTCAGCCTTCTGCCTGTATATTGTATCATTATTAGCTATGTAAGATGTATATTATATTTCTTCTTTTGCACCTATCTAATTTGTCTTCTATTACTTGTGGAGCTTTTCTCCTTGGGCCTCCTCTGAAAATGGGGCTTGAACCCAGTCAGACTTTCCTAGTAAACAAATGTCAAAATAAAATAAATATGCTTCCGACAGGGGGAATTCTTTAATGACCTATCATTGCTCCCCCTCTCCAATGAGTTCCATCTCAGGACCTTTATGGACCCATGTCTCCCTTCATGGAGTGCCTCAGTGAATGCCCTTCCTCCTTGGGCATAGGCACACCCATCACTTCCTGCCAGTGCCGGAGATGCCCAAACCACTAAATAAACCTGGAGCACTTGAGCTGTAGTTACGGTTTGCCCCTCTTTGCTATGGTGTTGGCTAACTCTCTAACTTTCTTTTAACCAAATATTTACTTTCATTTATAAAACTATACCTTGTAATCCTTATACGTGTGTGTAAATTAGCTATTCATAACTGCTTGGATTTCTTGTGGAGAATTTCTCCCTGAGACCCTGTTTGAGGATCTTTAGGAAATTCAGGTTACCCCAGTTAAGCAAAAATATGTCATTAGTGCACTATTCAAAAATGTATTATAGTCTCTACCTTTTCAACAGTTAGTCTTCAGGTTATTGCTACCATACGAATGTAGTGGCTGGTTTAATTTATGGGTTAACAGTAACTGTGTTTTTGATAAGCTAGCATGGTCTATCTAGCTTTTAGCAGTATCATAACAATGGCAATGTGAGTGTTAATACTTGAGAAATCCTGGAAACTGTGTGTGCACATGCAAAATCCTATTCAGGTTCAAATTGCTGTTGGTGAGATGGCAGTACAAGGCATTGGCCTAAGTCTGGGGTAAAATCTTGGAGATCCAGTGGTTATAATCTGATGTATAAATTATTTGGGTGTGTTGGGTGTAGTCTGCTACCTGAGGCAACAGTGTTTGGTTACCAAACTCTAAGCCAGTTGCCTTTTGTATATTACTATCAGCTGTACAAAGTTTTTGCTTGTTCATCACATATAAATTGTTGAAAATGGTGTAGATTTGTGACTGTACTCCTTGCTCATCCCACATAATGCCTGCTATGTTATCTGCATTGTCTTCCCTATAAGTAACGAGTAGGCTCTACTTCTTCCTGTCCATATTATGTTAGTGTTATAGTTTGTTTACGGAATTCCTTTTAGTGGGAAAATGGATAGCCTTACTCCAAGCTAGATCAAATGTTGCAAGGTAGCAGTTAAGTGGCCTAGCAAAGTGTCCAATAAAATACCTTTCATGCCTTATTTTTCCTCTTTTGGATAGTATTTTCAACCAACATACCCATTTCCAGACCTGGACATGATTTGTCATCTAATTGCAAGGAGAATACCACATTATTCAATGCATTACTCTGTATCACCAAGGAATGTCAAAAGTTGACATCTGTAAACTTCAAAAATGAAAAATAATTGTTTTATTTTCAAGACGAAAATGTATACTCTGACTCTGAACAACTTCTACATCACACTGTACTTCAGTGTTAAGTTGCCATCATTATAAATAGACGGCATAGCAACATGAACAAAAGTACGTCCAAAACCTAGTCTAGGGAGGCCATGCTGTTAATGCATTCCATTCATCCTCTGTTTCACAGACACAATGGTTCATTGCTTTGTATTTCCAATGTAAAAAAGAAAACACATTTTTCTTAAAACTAAATAGCAAGTAAAAAGGTATGGCATTTCAGGAACACTGTCAGCAGACTATTTTACCATTTATAGAGTACTGAATTATATCCATGACAATTAGGAATTTACATTATGTTGGCAGTCTAGCATCTTAGAGCATTCCTGTCCTGGAACTGCTCCACACTTAAGAATGAGAATCCTTGAGAGTAGAAATGCATTCAGATGCTGTGTTATGAATATCTTGGAATTACTTTGATCATATTTCACTAATGCAATATTGCACCAAAGTTTAATTCTTTGATTGCTATAAGTGATTGGCAAAGTGGATCTTTCTGGTGTTTAGTGCATGGTGGTGTTCCATTCATTTAAAGTGCTTTGGTACTACATGGAATGTGTACCCTCCACCCCCCGAGATCAGCAGACAATGGGATAAGGGGATTTGTCCTTTTCCCCACTGTTGTACGAGCTCTAAGTTGGTCTATTTAAAGTTACAGGGGTATAGGTGCTGTGGGAGGACCCCTGTAAAAGCTATGTCTACATTTTTCGGTAGACATTTGTGCATTTGATAGGTTTGATGGAACTATATTTTATATGTTGACTTTTTAATATAAACTCTTGATTTTATAGCTGTTTAGGCTGTCTGGGCTTGGTTCACAGAGATGAAGTGGGAGCTTACAACAATGTCCACCTGTTTCTGTTAACTCTTCAATGAAATTCAGAAAACACAGTACTGCACTGAAGGCAAAATTCTGCATTTTTATTTAAACTTAATGCCAAACAGGTCATAAAACTGATAAACAAAGAGTTTATTATCTGTTCTGCTGACAACTTACTGACCAGGTTGCAAGTTCTTCGGGTGTGTACTCGACTCGCGATATTATCTCACCACTGTATGGAAAAAAAAATGTAAACACTCATTTACTATTTTTGCCCTTTTTAATGCTTTTTTTTTTTTTTTTTTCAAATATGCTAACCCATAATAAAAAAAAATTAAGGTATTTCTTGATCACAGGAGACTGGTATGATTTCACGTAGTGAATGACCTGATCTCTGTATTTAATGCACTTTATCTCAAAGCTGCATTTTTACTTTTTAACACAGTGGAGTTTCATTTTCAAGACAGTAACACACTGGCATTGTAGCAGTGTTTACTTGTTCTGAAGAAGACTTTGAATACTTAATTTACTAAAACTTGGTACTTACTTGCTCACCTTTTACAGGGTTACTTTCAATTTTATCTTAGCAGTTCTGTATCATAAAATGCATCTAACTGAAGAGTCGAATTTTATGGGTGCATATATATGCAATGTTCATACAGTGCCATTAAATAACTTTCTCATTAAATTAAATTTGAGTTTATGGACTATTGCACAGTAATATTGACATACTCTTGCAAGTGAAATAATGATGTGACGTTAACATTACCCCATGCACAAAACATTTAAAAAATTTAAACAAAACTGGTGAAAATTTCTTATTTAACCCAAGATGCTGTGGAAGTGCTCTGAAGTTTAGATTATTGGTAAGTTTGCTTTCTCAATTTCTGAGAATGTTTCTGCATAAATGCTGCAAACAGAAGTGTCTTAATATCATTGATTTGGAATATTATTACTGCCATGACGTAGACATTATAATCTCATTTAACAATTACGACTTGATAGTTCTCTTGGCACTGAACACAAGGAAACAGGCTTTCCTCCTGAGTATCAGAAAGATATTACTTACTGTTTGTAACTGAATGCTATATCAGCAATTTCTTTTCTCCGTTCACGATAGAGTTTGTCAGAAAATCCCTGTTAATTAAAATAATGGTGTATCACTTTTTATCTATACTTTCAGGTTAAATGACAGTGTTAACAATAAAGGCCAGTATTTAATATAGCCATATATTCAATATCACATTATTTTATTCTAGTGTCTGAAGTAAATCCAAACAAATCTGGTAGAATGCATACCTTTCTACGTAACATTTGGATATCCTGGTGGGCCACACATTTAATTAACCAAGAGAGCCACATTACCATACGGCAAGGAAACAAATGAAATTGTTACTTTTAAAAACTGTCTTAGTCTCCTAACTAAGACCTACTTGGCACAAGTTTAATTCTTAAAAGCAATCGTACAACTTTGGTCTATTTTATTGACTCTGAGAGTTACATCAGTGTCTTGTGGCAGCTATATGTAATGAGAATTAATTTTTTTGACTATATTGATATCAGGTGACTAATGAAAGCTGGTTGCCATTACCTAAAAAAGGTACTATGGAGGAAGGCAATGTCTTTGCCAGTAATCAAAAACCTGGAGGGGACAGGTGAAGGCGAGCATCCCTGGTGAAGCATTGTGACCTGTTGATCATATCCTCCCAGGTTAACAAATATTGGATCATAAAGGTAGCCAATTATTGAAATAAAGTTTTTACTCGTATTGTGGTACTTTCCTGGTAGAATGCTGTTCAGTGTTAGCTTCATACTCATCTGTTATACATATTTTAAGAGAGCCATCATGTCTCTCTCCATATAGTCCAGGGAGGTGCATCTCAAGTCCCTGACACACCTACATGTACTTTGAAAGTTGTACAAGCACTTGTTCAAGGACTTGAATGTGTGTGCTCTGACTGATCCTAGCACAAGACAGCAAGTTGTCTGCACTCATTCCTTGCTCAGCCTGTTAAGAGGTACATCTGCATCTTATAACTGAGTCACTTATAACTAGAATATTTGATTGGTTAGATGCCTGATGTACCGGTTTGACATCCATGAATTTGGGACTCCTTGTGCCATGTGAGGAGGCAAGTTTAACTTTGAGTTGGCTTTGTGGCTCTGGTGTGTTTTGAAAGCCTTTTAGGTTTAGTCAAGTTAATCTGTAGAACCTTACCATATAATGGTTTATATGCACTGTGATGGCTTTGGTGAAGTGTGGTGTACTGAGCTTACTGTCCAAGATATTTTTGCCTCCAAGAACATTCTGTATATGTAGAAATGACGCAATATGGTGCAGCGTCAACCAGATAGACTTGAAACCAAAGAAAATCGATGTCAAACAAGGGTCCAGAAATGGTGCAAGAATTGATTTATTAAAACAACCTAAAAAATAAAATGAGCACTTATGTCTCGTACAAGAGAATTCATCAGAATAAAGTGGTCCTAGCATAAAGCCGTTAAATAGTGTATAATAAGATTTAATCGGTAGTTGGGTTGATTAATAAGAATGGTAGTTGTCTTTAAAGGGCCAGACAAATACACAATAATAAGCAATGATGCACACAGTTCTTGTCAAACAACAACAAAAAAATAGCATCACAACAAAGTGCATTGAAACATTCGATCATTTAAAAATAACTGGGTAAAAAAATGCAACAAATGTAACAAAAGATTTGTAAAAACTTGGGCGATAACTTATTAGCCTTCAGTATTAAAATGGGTGTCAATGAAGTTCACGTACTTTAATTCCTCCAGTCACCCCACTGGGGATCCAGTATGATCTTTTGTAAAACACCAAAGTGAAACTTGCTATAGCTATTAGACTGGTTGGAATGTCTATAGAGGGCACCGATCTCATGCTTGTTGGCAATATTGCGGGTGTGGTCATAAATACGTGTTCTGTGAGCTTGCTCAGTTCTGCCGACATAGAATGCCAGACATCCTGTGCACATCATTAGATAAACTACCCTTTTAGTGATAGTTACCATCATGAAAGTGATCTTTGTTTTCATTACATTTCCTAGCACCACAACTTGGTTCATAGTAGTGTATGTGCACTGGTTGCATTTAATAGTGCCCTTAGAAATTGCAGAAATGGCAGCATGCTTGTTTTCCATCAATCTCTTAAAATTTTGGGCAGTTTTTGAAATAAATACCAGTTCAGGCCCCACTAATGAATATAATTCAAGGTTGGGTTTAAAAATGCACCATTTTTTTTAAATCTTTGATTTCTTTAGAAAATTTATTGTATTCAACTACTAATACCCTTTCATATTTATGCTTATCTTGTCCTGATGTTAGACCAGTACCCAAAAGACTTTATCTCTATTACCCCATTCATTATACACATCTGATAAGCTGTCCTGAAGGTGTTCTGGATGCCCCCTTGATAAAAAAAACATTTCCTTTAACTTGGTTAACTCATCTCACACATTCTCAAGATTTGATGTCATAGAAAAAAATCTTTGCTTTTCAAACTGTAGAAACTTAACAGTACAGACAGACTTACTGCTACTTCAGACAATAGAGTTTTAAGGGACTTCTTACATCTGTTTGAGAAGACTTTTTTGAAGTTTAAAAGTCTTCAGATAGAAAATAGTTACTTAAGATAATGTTTGCATTTAAATATTGCCCCTTTTGACTTAATGTACATTGAAGAAATTGTTACTGATTTTGTAGGACTTTTTGACAAATATGGGCTGGAATTAATGCACAAAATTAAGTACAATGAAATACAACTTGGCAAGTTGTGTTGAGAGTTGGAAATAGTACACCAACTCATTTTAAAAGATGTTTCTTTTGAACATTTTAAAACATTATATGAAATTATTATTTTGAGAATAGATAGAAAAATGTAATGATTTGTTTTCAAAGAAAAAAAGAGGAAGTTATAAAGAGATGTTAAACAATACTGCAACAAAAATGTTTACCCCACAGCACACCTTATTCCCCCAGTGTTGATTCTAAAAACATTTATTTTTCTAATGAGGCCAATACTAATGTTGGTGAATACAGTAGAAGAGACAAAGGGGATAGACTGGTCTCAGATTATAGAGAGTCAGATGTTTTCACTGATGAATTTCTGGATTTTCAGAATCACAGGCATTTCAAGAGGCTGGCAAGTTGTTCGAAATACACATACAACTCAGGAGAGAAATCTCAGAGGTCCCTCTATTATAAACAGAAAAAGGGAGGGGGCAGGAGAAGACAATGCTTGGTAAAGATGGGGTAATTCATTCCTTTAAGGGGTACAATATAAAATATTACACTGTTGGATCAATCACTAAAGAGCATTTTTCTTTATTTCTCAAAGGTTTCAAATTCGTCCCTTCTAAACAGGTTGATATTGCCGATTCCTTGATAGAGGTTAAACTATTTACTAAACTTATTGTCAATGTTTTTTGTTTTCCATGATAGAAACAGTGGGGAAACTAGGGGATCTAGTTATAGGGGTAAAGCCACTAGAAAATGTAATACTTTCAACCTCCCCACACACCCCACCATACAGGTTTTTGAAAAATTGGTCCTGGAGGAAATTACTAAAACTTTTGCTAATAAGAAACATACATTTTGCAACCTCTGCAAGGATGAAGAATTTATTTGATCAACTGTGAAAAGACATCTGTCTGCCTTATGCAGCCTGACAAAGGGGGTGGAACACTAATTCTTGACATACAGGATTATTCTAACATCATCTTAGAACTACTGCATGATGTGGATACCTATAACCCTTTTCTAGAAAATGGATAAATATAGCATATCGCAGGAATGACTAGGTGAGGAATACTTATTAAATCAATGTATTGATGTGGAGAATTACCGGTTTCTCTCCAGCTGTAATCCTATAATCTACGATTTTTGGTATCCCGAAAATTCATAAGGATTCACTCTGACCCCCATTTAGGCCTATAGTTTCTGCTACTGGGTCTGAGACCTACCCATTAACCGTGTTCGACAGGTGGACTAAGCATGTGTACAAGGTTGTACCTTACCTCATAAAGGATTCTTGAAACTTCTTAAGTCATTTGAAGAACCATGTTTGGAAAGAATCTAATTTTTCTAACTATTTTCTTTGGTTTCACATTCTCTATGTACCTCTCTCACATACTGTGTTATGTAGTTTGAGTAGTCGTAGATCATCAGACAGTATGAGACAATTTCTACACAGTTTCAATATCCCCACAACTTTTGTAGCCAGCTTGATTAAGATGGGTAAATGCTGGTTCATGGTTTTGATAAAAATGACTTGGGGGGGGGGGTGGTAGCAGGGTTTACTCTAACTGCTTGGAGTTCAATTTAAGGACACTGTTTGGGTGGACTTATTAAGGCGTGAAGAAGTTTATAGTTATTTGGTTGAGGTGAACTGCAGCTCAAGCTGCATTAATTTTTGCTTGGAATAGGTTATTGAACCTTTTACCAACCTTTTTAAGGTTGTATAGATTTTGAAGGTCTCTTATTGGGGGATAAAAGCTCTTGCACAGACAACTCATTATACAGCAAGTTCAACAGTGACAGTGTGTTTCTTTCCCTTTTGATGAAAAGCTCATTTTGTACAGTTCAGGGCTCTCCTTGCTTCTCAAAGTATTGAATAAAAGACTCTGGGCGAGTGCAGGTCTGTACTGGTTATAGCAGACTAGCTAGTGAGGCATCCAATCTCTGCTAATAGTAGAGGTCTATGACTTCAAAACCTGTAGCGAGTCAGTTGTCCTGTGACTCTGAGCTACAGGTCAGTGATGCCAAGTAGGTTAGAACTTCAGAAACTTTAACTTTTAGAGTGAGGACAAATAAAACTGCAACTGGTGTACAAACAGGAATAAATAATAGGGAAGAGTGGTACTCTGTGCATCAGTGGGGGCTCGGAAAGCTTATAACAAGGTAGCAGAAAACGGGGGACAGCATCAGTAATATAACAGGAAGAAGCACATACGCAGAATATGTGAATCTAGCAGCAAAACTGGAATGGAAACAATTGCAGAAGCAGATAAGCACTTGACCTGCAGCAAAAATGATAACACTGCCACTGTAATAATGTAAACACAGTCTAAGGCAGCAGAGTAGGCAGATAGTTCAGTAACACTGGTCATAAAAATGCAGTAATAAATGACTGAAGCTCGGATCCTGTAGTATTTCACAATTCACCCACAAGTGAAAATAAAATTACAAGACTAGGGTCCTTGAGTTCAAAATACGAACCATTGAGTTTTATAAGTAATCATACTTATGGAAGTTACAGTGCAGTATAATGCATAACTGATGCTCAGATACTGCAGTATTTAACTTTTCTCCCACAAGAATGAAGATACAAGACTAAGGTTCCAGAACAAGTTTTTAAAAAAAAAAAAAAAAAGCAAATGGATAACTTTTTGATTAAAACCTGGAAGAAATGTAGAAGCGGACAAAAGCTCGTTTCTCACAGTCTAGGGCTTTCCAAGTTATCAGAGTATTGACTACAATTTTTGTCATCTGCTATGAGCACTGCAGGGTATCTTTGCTCAAGTTTTGAATATACATTTTGTATCATTGGAACCACATATCATAATTCTGGAATCATTCTGAAGGCATTCTTGCTCCAGAAAATGTTTGGGTTCAGTATGAAAGAAATTGCCAAATCTGAGTTAACTTGAAACATTGAATTATCATTTCAGCATAATTAGTCTCTCGAGCTGCAGTGTCATTGAATTAATATCAGAGAGCCACGATTAAGCAATTCAGAATTCAAACAGTTTTTACTGCAGATCATTTTCTTTTCAAACTAACACTGCATGTGCTCTTTGCCCACGACCACACACCCACAATGAGGCATAAAAAAAATGAAACCTTTAATACTGCATGCATGTTGTGCTTGTATATTTAAGTAAAAACCTAAATATGAAGGTAGGTGGTACCTGCAAATGTGAAGGGGGATGCATGACTGTCCAGATGCAAGAAAAGTAATGAAAGTATGTTTTTAATGCAGGGGATGATTCGCATGTTTTACCGGGAAAGTCTGACTGGGCACAGGTGCCCTTTTTCAGCAGAGACCTTGTGAGAAAAGCTCATAGGTAACATTTAATGCAATCAATATTCCAATAAATTTTATAATGCAGTTGCAATGCATAGTAGTTAGTATAATAAAATTTCTGTTGATATCCACAAACATCAATATACATCATTGTATTGAGAATTTACAGATAGAAGGATGGAGTATAAGATAGGTAGGAGTAATTTAAGAAATACATTAGAGGAGATAAGCAAGTTTCCAAGTGTTACTAGAGAAGTAGTAATGTTATAGAAGTAGGTATAACAATTTAAGAAATACAATCACATGAGGTATTAGAAGGAGATAAACAGGTTACGTGATTTAGTGCTTTAAAGAGCGGTAAAAGAAGGTGATGAAATATGTTAGGAGAAGCTATGTCCCAGATGAGGAGCAGGGACAAATCCAGGAGGCAGAGAGGAAATCTAATTAATGGTTTGAAAATATGAAGGTGTGACATAAACCTGATAGAAGAAATTTTATTCCAAGTTCTAGCTACATTGTTGGAATAGAGTCTGACTCTGGGAAGCCCTTTGTGCTTTGTAGATGGTAAGGAATTGTTTATCATTTGAAGGGGGGTGGTTTGGTAGATGGTTTTGGAGTATGGAATTCATTGCTGGGCAGACAAATTTGGTATAGGTGATTTTGTGGATTAGCATGAGCTGGGTGTAAGATACGTGGTGAGGAAGTTCGAGACAAGTGTTTTTAGTGCTAAATAATGATGGGTCTGGTAAGGTTTTTTGCAAGAAAATTTGTCAACTTTGTAGTAGCATTTGTTGATTATGGATAGATTAGGTTCATAGATTAGTAATAGGCTAACTTCCTTTCTGGGCCATTTTAAGTCTATGTGAGAATCAAACCCTGTACCTTGTGTCTGTAAGGCAAACACCTTAACCATTATGCCAACCTCCCATCCCATCATTGAAGCTTCCCTGACCAGGAATCAAACCCGGGCAGCAGCGGTGAGAGCACTGAATCCTAACCACTTGAATAACAAGGATTCACCTGGTTAAAGGTATATGTTAATGAACTGCTGCTTGTTGCAAGTTTGAGTCTGTCATTCTGTTTGCATGCTGTGCAACTCTGATTGCTTTGCTTTACGAGAGAGTATTTCTGGATTTCCTATGAAAAGTGGAACTTGCACTTCAGTGGACTTAAATTAATCAATGTACAAGCACCACACCACACTTCATGGATTCTTGGCCATTCTTACTGAATTGCTAGTGATAATTTGCACACAGTCTTACAGAATGAGTTGCATAGTTGTGGAAGTTTACTGCATGGATGTGTACTTCATAGTTATGTTTTGGCAATATGTTGGTAAAAGGAACAGGAAGGTGTGGATGGGAAACGGTAGGGCCATATGTGAATAATCCGGTTAATTTTTTCTCATGCTAGGAGCAACAATAAAGCCACAACAAAACTACTGTAATACTTTATACTGTTGGCAAGGAATAAAACAGACAATAGAGTGGCTTTGTGAAAAGTGATTCTCAGCAGAAGTCAGGAGAAGAGTATGGTACTTAATAGGAATGGTTAAAATAGCAGTGTAGTTTAAGATGTGAAAGAATTAGATTGACAACTGCTACAAATCTGTGTGTGTGGTTGCATTTTTTAATGTACGGCATTTTAGAGTGAATTTTTTTAAATCTATGTTTTACAGGTTGTGTGTGCAGGATTGCTGAACAGTGGGGTCTAGCAATTTGTTCCATCCCAGTTGCTGATGGTGCATATATAATGGGGGGGGGTAGAGTGCAGGGGGTCTTATCCTCTTTGCATAAATGTTTTTTTTATATATTTTTGTGATTCGATATTTTTAGATTAATGCTTTTCTCATTTTTTATGTAATCATCAGTGTGCGTGTATACATATATATATATATGTGTGTGTGTGTGTGTGTGTGTGTGTGTAAAATATGGAACCGGACATGTAAATGGTATGTTTGTTGCAGAAATACAGCTCCTCAAGATCTGAATAGGTATTTAAATAGCATAGAAACACCCCCCTGTCACAGGCATGTCCTAGGATGCATGCAAGTTTTTTTTTTTTTTTTTTCGGCCAGTGGTGGAAAGTTTCAGAGTATGTCAGACCTTAGTTGTATTTGTGTGCTGTTTAATCAACAGAATACTGAGAAGGATAAAAGCCCCAAGATGTTAATGGTTGCATCTGGCTGTAGCATACCTTTCTCTCGTACGTATACCTACCATATTTGGTGCATGTGCACAAGTGCCTGTGTAAGCATCATCTCCATCTTTACTTGCCTTCCTAACAAGAAGTATACCTACTGACATGGTATAATAACAAATAAAGCTGTTGCTTAAATCACGCATACTTCTGCCTTACTTAAATGTGGCATGTGAGAAATCTTCCACTGTCTACAACTAAGTATAAGATTTCATTTAAAAATCTTAAATCTGTTACCCACAAGAGGTATAAAAATATGTGCAGTTATGAATCTCTAATCAACTTTGGTGCATCCTGGCGCCTTTAGAACATGAGTGATGTTGCACGGGGCATGGTCTTATACCATTCTCACTCAAGAATAGTCTTCACACTGGACATCTCACTCAGCAGAGTCTTTGCTCTAGTTCCCCATATCCTTTCTTGACCACTCTTTGAGCTTTCCTTCCATTGTGTATACTTGCTTACAGTAACTGTACTTCAAGCTTTTACATTCTCTCTCAAGCGCACATGTTAATTTTCAGGGTAGGCTGGTAATATTCTTAAACACTAAACCCATTTATACCAGCCCAAGGTAACAAACTGCACCACCCCGGACTATCAGGTTGAGGACCTTTCAGTTATTATTTTCCTCTTGTTAATCAAATTATGAACACAAATGATAGCACTTAGCTGAACAGTCTGACTAGTTAGAGGAGGATGCAATAACTTGTCACTATTTAGAAATACATCAGTACATACTCTCATCAATTAGTAGATAACTAGCTGCAAACTGTTTTAAAAGTGAGTAAAAAAAATCAGAATGCATTAATAATCTCAGAAGAGCAAGTAATATAGTTAACAAATGTACTTACTGGATGATCGTGGTCAAGATCTGGATCAAACTTTGTAACTAGGTGATGACATTTGTCTAGCTCAGCAATTTTTCTTGGAAACCAGTGAACTAGTAACAAAAAAAGTCAGTATTACAAATGCGTACTTATGTCATCATAAAGCAAAATGTACTTTAACTTGAAGTATAATCTCTCAAATGCCATAGAAAGTGAAGAAAAACATTACAAATTCAGTACCTTTGAAAGTTGAACCTTTTCAGATTAAAGTCTGACTTGGTGAGAGCTGAAGGATGAGGGAGACGTGCTTGCTCAAGTAACATCTCCACCTTCTTTTTGGGTGCCACGAGCCCTCTGTTATGAATGGCCTGATTTTTCTGCCCCTTTAAAGTTGATTTTTTTTTTTATTTCCATTCTTGCCAGTCCATGTTAATCATTTGCTTGCAGAAAATGTGCGTTATATTTACCAGCAGTGGCAGTCCTAGTTTCCCATACTATGGGTATATCTTGTGGTGCCTGAAGTTTCAGCAGTATAAATTTTGAACAAGGCTGACTAACCTGATCTAAAGACAATGTGTTTCATCTTTAGATGGGTGGCACAGTGATGCAGATGACTCAACTTCCTCACAGTAATATATTCTCCAGTTTGATTCTCGGCTATGGTGCTTTCCTTGCATTGTTTTCATGTTTAATGTTTGGGTTTATCCTGGTTCTCTGGTTCCCTCCCACATCCCAAAGACGTATAGTAAGTTGACTGGCATTCTGACTTGACAATAAGGGTGAGTGCATGTACATGTATGTTAGAACAATTATGGCAGGTCTAGCCATCCAGCAGTGTGAACATTGGCTCTAGATGACTGTCACTTTTATGACCCCCCACCAGCTCTAGATGATCACTTTTGATACAACCCCTCCCCCCCGACCCCATGTGCAAACCTGGGAAAAATTTGGTCACAGATGATGTGGTTGTCGGATTCCTAAATCCGGTCTCATTTAGTTGTGTAAAAAAAAAAAAAAAAAACGGTTCAGGGTGGAAGCTTTTATATTTTGACAATTCAGAAAAATCCTTTCCATTTTGAAGGTCATGAGCTTCTTTAACTGTGGCTTCTGAATTCTCAGCTTTTTTTTTTCTTGGTGGTCATATACCTTGGCTTTCCCTCAAAAAAGAAATTCAGTGAAAACTTGAATGTGCGCAGGTTTAAATCGACTTTGACATGTTTTAATTTTTGTCTGACCAGCAAGCAAAAATAAAAAAAAAAAAAAAAAAAAGGTGAGCTGAAAAGAAGGCACAGAAGTGTACTTCTGAATTAGATTTTAAGTTAATTAATAAATTACCTTAGTTTCAAAATTTCAAAACGGGTGCCATTTGAATTCTAATGCAGGAAAGGCACGCCAGAAAGTTCTATTGCCTTTAGTGAGTGTAGGGAGGGGCTTAAATAGCAATAATTGTGTTTGAAATTAGGTAAATGGCCAAAAACTTTGACTGCAGATCTAAATTTATGGTAGGCTAGGTACTATAATAACTAATACCCTATGAAATGAATAATGGAAATTAAGCAACAAAATTATAAAAGCCATTGATCTAATTGACGATAACTTGCCATTTTATAAATTAAAGAACCAGAAATAAGGACTGCATTTCTGTGCAGCTGAGCAGAAAAACTTTTGATATTTGGCAAATTAACAGAAATAGGCATTAGTAATGATGCAAAACCTTGGTTTGTAGATTTCCTCACCAATAGCTCCTTAAAGGTGAAAGTATACAACACTACCCCTGAAACAGCTCCTTTTATGAAAGGACTTCCTCAGGTTCAACTCTAGCCACTCTGTTTTCCATTTATTTTTAACACCCTCCCATCTGATAACACTCTGATACCTCTAATTCTTTATGCAGATGACATGGTCATCTGCAGGTCAAAAAATTCCTACTCTGTTGTACAATCTCTGCTCCAAGATGATCTCCAAATCCTCAACCAGTGGCCAACAGGCCAGAAATATGTACTCAAGCCCTCAAAAACAATACCACTATAAAATCTACCACATCCTTCAAATACTTGGCACTTGGTTACACCTGTTTTTATACTTTCAACTACAGATTCAGAACACGTGCAAAAAGATCAACATACATACAACTGTTCTGGGCAAACAAGCTATCACCTCTTCTGTCCAAGCCAGCCAAAGCTGTGATAGGCAAATGAATACTCTAATCTCAACTTGAACTGTGTCTAATAGCTGCAGCCTGAAAGAAAAATTCCACCACCTTGCACACATTATCATTTCCAATAAAATATGCCAGTTTGGCATCACTAATTCACAGAACCCTCTCTTTGAGACATATTCTCCTTTCACTTACTTTTCACCCCCCCAGCACACACGCATAACCTCAGGGGTATCTCTCAATCTCAACCCACCATACTAACTCCAAAAGTAAATTCCATTGCGATTATCTTGCATTCTTCATCTTGGCACCTAAATGATAGCACTCCACTGCACACTCAGACATTCAAATATAATCTGACTTCAGTCAACAGCTGAGGGGAACACCTCTTCACTAAAAGTACAGCTACACTCGCACAAGTCATATTACATGAATCCTGCAGCTCTCTTGCACTGCCTTCATCCCTATGTCTTCATTTCTTGTCTCCCTATTTTTTTTGCATCTCTCACACTTCTCTCCTTTCTACTTGTCTTCTCTTTGCCATGCCTCTCTCTCCTTTCTCTGTCTTCTCCCCATGGTATCCTTTCCTGCAACTATTCTCACTCACCTCTACTAATGTCTTCATACCTCTATCTAAAGATATGCTGATATCACTATAGTGTAAACCATTTCATACATTATAGCTACATCTTATCCAGAAAGCTCTGCTAAGCGTAATAGCACTTTTCCATCTATGTTTTGACTTACTAAACTGTTTATTGAACTAAATGTTGTAGCATGTTTTTGCATAGGTTATATAGCATATCCTTTGTATCGGTAAATGTGTTTTTCATTTCTTTCATGATCCTATTCACCCAGATTGTGCCTGCAAATTGTCCATTGAAATTAGTGCACCAGCCCACTAAAAGCAAGCTTTTTCCTGACTTTAGTTTTTATTTATTTAACTCTTATGAGATCTCACTTCAAAACCAGCACAGATGAGAAAGTATTTTTTTAAAGCTGGAACCCACTACATGGTATCAATTGCCAACCAAAATAAGGCAACAAAGCACTTCAGAAATATTCAGATCTAAGCTAAAAGAACATTAGATTAGTAATTAAAATGTTAATGCTCCCAAGATTATGGGCAATTGTGTCTCCTGCATAAACCAATATACCAGTGAAACTCAAACCTCTGTACAGTACCCTTTTTCTGTAAAATGTTTGTTTTAATTGTTTTGCGTAACTTGACTGCATACCTCTTGTGTGTGTTTATCCCTTGGATTATGCCCAATGGGCTTGGGTCATGTTGTTAACTTTTCCACTTACCTTGCTATCAAAGTAAATAAATAATAATGTAGAACTGTTTGCAACTTTGTTTTCCTTCTTTATTCAAACAATGTTCACAGCCCAACATTTTTACGGAGCTGTCGAAGGGGGAAGTATAATGTTGAAAAGAGCACATTCGCCACTAGTAACTATGAATTTTGAAAGCTGGTTTGTCAAAAAGACATTTAGTATTAACAAAATGGGTTTCATGTATGGATGTTGATATCTTTCCTCCTTTGAACATGCATTTTGAGGCTTTTGGTGAATGCATTTCCTGATCGCGTGTGTAATTTAGGAAATGTTATACATTTTCCGATTACATGGTTTGGCATAAGAAGATGATAGAAGGTGTGGTCCTGCAGCTACCATATTTAGTACTATGACTATTTCTGATGCATATTTTCTTACAAGGAAGTATATGTAGAACTTTAATGTCATCGCTACTAAGCCTACATTTTTGATATATATGGAGTGGGGTTTGAACCTTCATTCATCTTTTATATATGATGCCCTTTCAGAGAAATGTTACACAGACGATGTCTACATTGAAAGTTGTGTATGGAGAGCAAGGGTAGCAACGGATTACCTCAACACACTTGCTCTTACATATTTATAAAGACATTTATCACAGTGCTTGCTACAGGTTTAAGTGTGCAGCATTAGAGGTTATTGTCCAAGAGATATGGAACCTTTCTGCCTAAGTGTTCTCTGGGGAAAGCAGTGAATACACTGGTTGCAATGATGGAGAATAAACAAAAGAAGAGACTTTTCAAGCATGATGTATGAGGTGTCGCCTTCAAGGTCTTGACATCCTACATGCAAGAAATGTACTTTAATATGCATAGCTATGGGCAGAGGATGTTCTTTGAGTGACAGCCCACAAAACATTGTTTCCAAGGAAGGACTAGATTGTCTTAGGGAGGAAGAAAGTGCTTCAGGCTGTATTTTGCTGGCAAGTTAAAAACTTTCCATGATGGGCAAAGATGGTCCATTATTGACTAAATCTGCAATTATTTGCTTCTGATATGAATGTAGCTCATGATTAGCACATCCTCATGGACAGTACCTCCAGGCATGGATGCTGCATTACCCTGGAGCTATCCTAGTTAAGTAATGGTGATTTTAAGCAGATATCCAAATTTCATATCATAAAGAGATTCTTCTTCTAAAAGTGGTGGTACAAAATCTTTTCTCTGCATGTATAAGATGGAGATTCTAGTAAAGCTGGACTAATTCTAAAGCATAAAAGAATACTGAGCCCTGCCAATCAGGGTGCGATACCTGCTACACTTTTATGTTAAGAAAATAAAATTATTTCTGGTGCCAAAGAAACTGAATGGAAACAAGTTCCTCAATGTAAAAAAAAATGCATCTTTAGACTTCCTCCTTTCATCAAGGAGCATGAATGGTGAGTTTGGGTTTAATGGAGGCTTACTGGTATATACCAGTGTCTATGGGCCCCCAGAATATTTTTGGAGGTTTGAAATGCTGAACCACACTTCAACTTAAATCTCAGAAAAGAAGACACTATGAAGATGAAGTGCTTAAATCCTAAGTTTGTTCAAACAGGACTCTCTCAAGATCATTTGAAACCACCGATAATACATAACTATGAAATAAATAATACATTATTAACACATTGCTTGGATAGAACTGAAGCAATAAATGGAAAGCTATAAGCTGAAATGCAAATAAACTGTTCCAAAAAAGCAGATGAAAAATGGTAATCCAGCACTATACACTAATAATCAGACATGACTGTGCCAAGAACAAAATCTTGACCTGATGACAGACTTAACGCAATCAAACCAGAGTTCAGGAGATTAAATTCACCTAAAACATAGCATCTGTTATCATGATGCAACCTGCACTTTTTCATATAGCAATAGTCATTCTATTAATAAACTAGAAATGGTACCATGTAAATGAAAACTGAGTTTAAAATGATCCCACATGAAAATATTAACTGTCTAAAATGTCACAAAAGGACTCCAGTGAGACGCAGCAAAAAAATATTGTGCTTTTCTAGAAAAAGCAAATGGCAACAATGTAAAAGTGGCTGAGGCCCAAATACAGTAAATGAAATATTGTAGAACTTGTAATATGGCCATCCACTGAAACCAAGCAGTACAGTTCTAATAATCACCCATATAACAAAACTAGTGGGAGAAATGCAGCATTTGATGGAAACTACAGTGAACAGTCAGTCCATCTAACATTACTGATTGCTGTTAGTTTGACATAGCTAAGAGAATAATATAGTCATGATAGCTGGTAATGGATTGAAGTTGGTGAATATGATGAATGCAGTGTTAACAATAAGATACAGAAGAACTCCGGAGGAATTTCAAGTCAGAATAACAGGTAGTGTGCTAGTAAGTGAAGCAGTGCATGAGAACCAAAGCAAAGCTCCATCGCCCTGCAGCTAGCTGCAAGCTCATTGCTTAGCTCTTAGTCTAGCCCCGCCCCCATTGGCAGAGCTGTCATTAACATCTGAATGCAACAGCATTTTAGTAAAACATGCAACTTTTATTCTGTACAAAATGGCAGGTGAGTAAGAAAAAGTTTAACTGTGCACTGATCAGAAAACACTGGCAATGGACTCTGTTCATTATGGGGTATATACATTCTTAAAATGACAGCATCCTGTAATAGTCCTAAAGAGTCAGTTACTATAATGCATATGTACAGTATATACAGACTCAAGCAGCACTTGGACTTTTGTCACAATAGGCATCCTCATTTTCCCTTACCTAGATTGTCTCATGGTAGCTCAGCCCCAGTATCATTTACTGGTGCAAAGAAGTGATCCTTTCTATACCCACTGGGGTTCGATGTCATCAAGAAGTTTATTTGTAAGGACTCTATTAAAATGAAGGTTTTCTTGAATGTGGGGGTGGGGTGCCTTACTTGACTCAGACACAGGGGGGTTATTCCTTATAAATTACATGATTCAGTGGGTTCTATCATGCCTTCAATAAGCAATTCACCAGAATGACCTGATAACTACAGTATTATGATTTATATAGTAGTGAGTAATTTGTGATACATGGAGTGAGTGAGAGAGAGTGCAAGTTTGTGAACCTCAAAAAAAAATGGGAAGATATTCTGTGCAGTGCGAAGTTTCTTAAATGTTTGTTAGCAAAGTCATCTGATGGTGGAAGCTGGAGTAAGAGATGCATCACTGTTCCTGTGATTATCAAAGACCACGAAGAAAGACTCCTTACCTTTACCTGCTGTAACAGCCTAGTGACATTCTTCAGCTTTGCCTTTTGCCCAAACCATCCAGATATTCTTCTTGTGAAAGATGTTATGATACTTTGCTATAAAATTGCTAGATGCTACTTAAACCATTTTCTAGAAATGCCAAGAATGACACTGGTTTCCATGAACACTTGTACTCCACTCAGACCTTTTTATTAGAAAAAGGCATTGAAATCTGATTACTAATAAATGATGCTGATAGCTGAATAGAGTAGTAGAAAGTATGATGGGAGATGAGCAGTTTATATTCTGATCGGGATAAGGCACAACTAACCTGATGGATTACATTGAGGCAGATGAGAAGAAAGTCCAACTGGGCTTGCCTATACATGGGGAAGGCATATGACAAAGTCCCAGGAAGGGTGATTTGGCCAGTCCTATGATGGTTCAAAGTCCTAGAAACATTGGTAGAACTAGTGCAGGCTATAAACAAGGACCCACTGTCACAAGTAATAGTGTTCAGACTTTGAGGGGTTTCCAGCCAATAGTTGGTATAAATCAAGATTCAGCTCTGAGCCCACTGTTAATACTGGTGACGGACTGCATTAGCAAATAGGTAGGAGGGAACAGATTAAAGTTGTTTAGGTGGACTGTGGTATTACAGGCAGGTTGTGAGCAAGAATTTCAGCAAAGGATAGGGGGAATGGAATGGAAAGCTGAACGGACATGGGATGAAACTGAGTACAGATAAAACAGTTAGTGGCAACAAAGGGTGGAAATTGGAAGAAGATGGGAACTGACATTAAAACAGTGGAAAAGGTTAACAGCTTCAAGTATGTGGAAGAGCTCTCTCTAATAAAATACTTCTTAGGAAACACTAACTGTTTAAAAAAAAAAAAAAAAAAAAAAAAAAAAAAACGAAGATAGTTCCCGACAATATAAGTAAATTTAATAAACACAAGCTTTCATGTACAAATCACATTTTATCAACTATTTTAAAATCCCTTGTATAAAATAAATTAATCACATGATCAGTGATGTAAGCTTCAACGCTTCAAAATAGGTTTTAAAGGGCACGATTCATTCAAACCTGGTGTATTCAATACATTCAGCCTACTAATCCATTAATATTCATAGGCTTCAGTTTTATTTACAGTGTTGTCCTTCCTAATTCCACGAACCATTAATTGTAAAACAAAACCTTTAAAAGTATGAGATGTACCCATTAATGAAACACACATAGCTAAGCTTATCTGAGAGGAATGGGGAGGAGAAAGGAAGTCTGGATGAGAAGGTCAAGCTTAGAATCTGGGGTGCTGCAGCCAACACAGATAGTACATGACCAGAAGAATTAGAAATAATCTGAAAACTTAGATTCTACAAAACAGTTTTATGACCAGTACAACTGTGTGGTGTAGAAATCTGGGTAGGGAAGGGAGAGCAGTTGAGGAAGCTAGAGGCGACGTATGAAATGCCTGAAATGGGTGGTAGGATGTGCACTGGGACAGATAAAGAAATGAGGACATCAGAGCATTGGAGCTCCAGTTATAGAGCAGGTCAAAGAACACATTACGGTGGTTCAGGCACATGTGCAAGAAAGCACAAGACAGTCTGATAAAGATTTGTGACAGGCAGTCGAGAGGAAATGAGGGCATCCCAGCAAAGACATGAATGGACTGTGTGAGAGAGAGGACTGTGACAGGCATGACTGTCTAAGGTAGCAGAGGGCCACTACATAAAGACAGATGGTGAGAGCTGACGCACCCCATCCCATATAGAAACCTGGGGAAAGGGTGTTGATGAAATGCTTCATAGTGTAAATATATGAAGTTGTTTGTGTTCTGTTGAACACATATAGTTGTCTGCTCTAACAAAATGACAGTTTATACACTTTTTTTGAGTCCCTCAGCACCTTGTCCAGTGGCTCCTTTACTGATATCCAAATGGCCCATTTGTTCGGAGGCAATGGTAGTTGGGCACACCTGGACTGGCTGAAGGTCCAACAAACAATTTGCTCCTTCCCAAGAGTCCTGATAAGCTGTTTACTGTTGAATTTCCAGTGGTTGAGAGTGAGCTAGCTTAGTGGTATGGGGGGTGGGGTGACTTATCCTTTCTCCATTAGAAACATCTCTTCTCCCTCATGAGACTACTAAACCAACTGTTATAGTCCCCCAAAGGGAAGAGTGCTTCTTTATGCTGGAATCTCCTTGGCTTTCTTGTGATGAGCAGCGTGACTGCACAGATTCAGCTGGCTCAGAAGTTCCCCAAGTAAATACCTAGTGCTTTGCTAGTTGGCCTTGTATGTGGTAAATCTGCTTCCCTTCACCTAGGATGGATGAGCAGGTAGTGGTCACTCAGTACCATCTTCCCATTCCAGCTGCTACAGGTGCCTGTGCTGCTAATTAAACTCTGGTCACCTGTTACAATATCAGGGGGTTATCCCACTATGCCACAGAACTAGATTCAGTGTGTACACTGGGTGTTTAGCATAATAAAGTGGGTTGTATTGTGGGCATGCACTGGCTAATTCTAACTGGATATTTCCAGAGATCCAGTGGATGAATATATTTTCTGTGTCCTCAGAATCTGTGTTCAGCCACTACCTATATGCTTTTTTGCAAAAACATGCTAGTCATACTAGGGTGGTGCTTGTAATTAAACTGAGATCCCAGCTCCCTGACTACGTAATCAGAGCAAAGCTGTCTGAGCCCTCCCATCACAAGGGCAGAGTATGCAGTGTGGCCAACCTTCGAGTCCAGGGCTACACCCACTCTACTTTGCGGCATATCTCCTAGTTACTAATCTCTTCATAAAATTTTAGCTCTTGCTATTCCCTTGAAGTTTGGTTTAATTACTTGTTCAATTATGCTTAGACTTAACTCGCACAGTCTTGTACATTTCTTAATGATGTACCAGCCTGGATTATTTCACCTGACGGCATATATTTTCCATGATGCTTTTTCATTCTAACAAATAGTTATTTTTGTGTAATTTGACTCTGGTCAATTTTAGAGGGGCGTTTTTATTAAAGTATTAGTTTTTAGGCAGATTCTTGTTCTTTTATAATGTTTAAGTGCCTTTGTTGAAACAAGCAGATAAATCCCATGTAACACAGTTGTCTTTTAGGTCAGCATTACTTACTGAAAATAAATGACATAAACTTAAAAATCTTCAAGTTATTTGATATGATTAGCCCTATCTTTGAAAGCTGAAAAGTTTTCTGATAACTTGACAGAAAATAAAATTAAATTTCTAGTATATCTTCCTGTTAAACTAGAAAGTTACAAATTACACTGTGTAAACATTTAACTCCATTTTAAAAAAGAAAACAAAGTAGAGAGCTATACATCAGACCTAATTCACTTCTGTGATCATACCTCTCAACTGCCAATTTCAGTGTGCAGATTTTTTTTTTGCCTTTTATTTACATAATCATTCACCATATTGTATCATGTTTTTTCAAGTTAGATTGTATTAAGTTAGATGTTTCATTATTTAACACGAAGTGCTCCATTTCAGAGTCCTTGGTTAATTATTCATGATTTTGGTTCCTTATTGGACCATTCGAAATGGCGTTTGCCTATAAATACTGATGTTTAATTAATTAATGGATTGTTTTATTGATGTCTGATGAAGTCTGTTTTTTAGACGAAAAACGCGGTGTTTCAATAAGCGTTTAACGTTATATTTATTTTGGATTGTGCATCGTATTCATTAAACTTTTTGGATTTATTCTGGGACTGACCGGTGTTTGGCATCTCCTTTTAACAGTGCTTTAGTAGTTTATTGGTTTGTTTTGCACTGTTTCTTCTATTTTTGTGGTTTTTATTTGGGATCTGTTACTCAAAATAAATGTTTTTCTGGAAAATCATTGAGGACTGAAGTTGCTAAATGATGACAGATTTTGGAGTTTTACTTTATATTATTCAGGAAAAAATGCTAATATACAAACCTGTTCTATCAACTTTATAAGTTTATAGGAGCAACATTTAAACTCTGTCCCTGATTTTAGCCTTGGGTCTCCCCTTTATTTTTAACTTTGTCCACATTTCTGTTACGAGGTTGAGAGGTATGCCTGGGATTCTTGCATTAGAATAAAATACCTAATGTAGGTCTGTCAATTACTTAATTAGCAACTAATTACGACACCCCTTAATTGAACACTGAGCTGTAAAACCTGACTGAGTTTTCTTCCCACCAGATCATGCATAGTGGTTGCACAGGTAACCAACACCACCCACATGCATACCTACACACCCCCCCGCATGCACACCCACCCACCGGCACACATCCCTGTGGACACACAAGCCCACATCCTCACTTCCATGCAGCTGCAAATAATCTACAGACATGCCCACATATGGAATTACTCATTCATCTACTCACATACTCCCTCATATCACTGCAGCTATATTCATGACCTTACACATGCGCACGCGTACACACACACACATAAATACACTCTCGCCCCCCCCCCCCCAGCATGATGGTAACCACTTGTATTTGAACTAAAAGCCACAATTCAACCATAGGGGTATGTGCCATGCCATATACTTTTTCTTCCTCATGAAAAAATTAACAGTGGAATTGCTCTACCATGTTACAGTGCCTGTGTCATTTCCAGGGGACAGCACGTGGGTAATTAGCATTAGCCATGCCACCAGACTGCCATATATGCATGCAACTTTACTGGCAAGACCTCTGCCTATGCAATGGCTAGTAAGGAGAGCAGTCTCTGAATTGCTTTGGCTTACCACGTTGCTAACCCTTTAATAGTAATGGTTTCTCCAGTGTTGCAAGCCTTCCTGAATTCTGGGTCAGTACTGAGAAATTCTGTAAAACACAGCTCTGAACTTCTTTGCTTGAGTATCTAGGTCAAAATGATAATGGGGGACAAAGGTACTAAATCGGGGACAATTTCTAAACATTGCACTGATTCATTAAACAGTTAAGAACAGAGTTTGCATAATCATTCATTTTTTTGAACAGTAAGTAGCATGGAAACTAATGTCTGGCATTATTGACAGAAAATCACAATTTACAAGGGGACAGGGCAGAAATACGAGGCAAAATTGAGGACCCTTGAGAGTTATGCTCGCAACATACATTACTGAATGTTACATTAGGTATGATTATTTTACAGCATAAATATTGCCCAGTCCCGAGGCTGTACTAATTCAACGAAGAGATAAAATAAAGGTGAATAACAGTAAAGATGTTTTATTTTTAAACATCATTGTACAGTTCACCTTCTACTTAGGACCCTGCCAGTAGTTTTCAAAAGTAGAATAATATGACACAATTCCTCTTACTGATACACTGCTTGATTAATTAGTATGTGTCTTGTCTTGTTTTAGAATGCTGGACTCGAGGGGCTGAAAAACGCCACCAAGAACACATTCTGTTGCTTTATTGGCATTGCTTTTTGGTAATATTTGCTGTCACAGGTTATTAGCATTTTTTGGCAATATTCTTTGTCAGAGGCTATTGGCATTGCTTTATTGACAATGTTATAATTAACAGGCTATTGGCATTGCTTTATTGGCAATGTTATCTGCTGCAGGCTTTTGGCATTATTTTATTGGAAATGTTCTTTGTTGCAGGCATGCCCACGGTGACAGTATAACTGTTCACTTAGTGTGTAATCCTGAATTCATTCAGTGTAGTATAACAGCAGAATTCCCTGGAAGAAAACCAGCTTGTCTTTCCTTTTCAAAACTTGATATGTATTAGCAATTCTCCCATTAAGGTCTAGCAGTACAGGATACAAGATTAGCATCAGTTATCCTTCCAGGTACGTTTTTCCTAGGTTAGAAGTATTTATCTTTAAGAAGTATTTGTCTCAGAAGCACATAATTTCACTGTCTTATGGTTGATAGTGTATGATTTGTTTTGTACAAACCTTTTCGTATGAAATTAGGATATCCCTAGAGATGAAGTGGGATCAGTAGCACCATATTTCCTGTGCCCCTGGTATATAGTGCTCCTGATTTCCACATTTTCAATGTCAGAACCACTGTACAACTGGTTACTATATTCTCAGTGTCAGAATCGGTGATCAGCCACTGCTTATAACAATTCTGTGAACACCCACATGTCATAGCAGGGTGATAGCTATAATCTAAACCGAGATCCCATCCCTTTGAATTGGGGGTGGCTCATATGGATGAAAAAGCATACGAGTACTTACTTAATACAGTCACCAAATTACTCCTAATCCATACGAATATCCAGTGGGTTTTCCCTAAAAGTATGCCATGCCTAATGGGATTAATGTAGTCAAAATATAAATATTGCAGCAACTGCATTTTGTCTCCCTTGCAGTAGGATTATGTTTCCTCTCCATGCATACAACCATTCCTTTATACCATATTCATCTTTTACTGTAAATGAAAGATACATATTTGGATTATTCTAGGCCTGGAAACTTCTTGTGATGTACTCCTTAGCTGTGGACATCACTGTATCTTTATTTTTGCTTTACTAAAATTGATTGCCATAAGTGAATTGATCAAAATCACTGTCATAGTAGTCCAGGTAAAAGTGGCATGATACAAATTGCCTCTTAAATTTACCCAAGGAGGTGGACATCTGAGGCAGGTGATGTGGCAGATGCCAAAGGTCCAGTACTTAACACATGAAAGATTACATAACATGGGTTACAAGCTGCACATTTTGAGGCTGTTAGCAGTACTAAGTAATAAGATGGTCAGAACTAGCCAGCAAGAGACTAATCAGCTCCTGTAGATAAGAAGATTCTAGATATTTTAGAGCAATGACAAGGTGGTGATCATATCATTCAGGAAGATGTAGACAACTGGTGCAGCCTCTGAAGGGCTTAACATATCAAAATTAAAGCCATACAATAACACAGAAGGGATGGGCATTGGAGTTCTGCATACTGTTGTAGTGCACATGTGATGAAACCAAAGCATGCAGTACGGCTACCGAGTTCTCAGATTGAGTCCAGGCTCAATCCAAGAGACATTCCAAAGATGATTAGAAGCCTCCATGACTGCTCAAACATGATCCTCCAATGTCTGCCAATCATGAAAGAGAGCACCATGATTAATTATCTTGGATGCAGAGTTTATATTGTCCCCAATAAATTATGTACAGTCAAGTACCAAACCTGCAGAATTCCTTCATGTGGCATCTCTTGGAGGTGTTAAATTTCAAGTGGTTAGAGCTGATGCAGATCATAGCCACCAGTAAAATATCTGTGAGGGAGATAACAAGTGCTATTTATTCCTAAGGAAAGGAATGATGCACCTTGGGGCGATTGCTTAGCATTCTGCACAAGTATACCTTGTGCATGTGTATACATATGGATACATCTCTCGCGCCACCATACACAGTGAATCCAGTGCTGGAGTACAAACCTAAACCTCTCTAGATCTGGAGGTATGATATGATACTGACGGCTGCAATTCAAACATACTCTGCAAGACTCTCTTCCTTAACTCCTGTGATGACAAATAACACCATCACTTATTTTGTATAGACTTCTACACTTTCTTTCAGAGGAATTTACAATCAAATGGGTTCAGCTATTTGCGATTCAAATGCTCAAGACCCATATATACAGCCCTCCCTGCCTGCCCACCTTAGCAATAGGTGCTACCCCTAATGCTGCCCCTTTCCCCAACTCTTCACCATATCTTAATAAAAACCTTCCCATAACCTTGCCAGTAGTCAGAAGAATTTGAGGCTAGTGTTACCAGGGGGTGGGGAGTGGGGTGGGGAGGTATTGCTATTATTGGGACAGGAAATAGTTTTCGTTTTTTGATATTTTGTAGTTTTTGTGTTCCATATGTTCAGACTTATATTTTGTTAATGGTTTCACATTGACATTAATTGAATTCAGTCAGACAGACTAGAACTGCACACACGCATGCAGATATTGGTGTGCTTGTTTAAATCTCTCTCTAGATATAGATGTGCGTTATACCTGAACAGAAAACATGGTAGCCAAGGGAGAAGCAGGACAAAATAAACTTTCTCACCCAGTACACAGACGGTTTCTTCCTTTGCACCTCTTTTCTTTAATGACATATACTTTGAGGTTGCACAATTGCAGGAAACATTGGGTATATAAACTTAAATTGCCAAGTTGTGATTTTGTTACAGTAATACTACAATCTGTGACCTAGCTGGGTATCATCACCATAGGAGTGATAAAGCACACCTCTCCTTCTGATTCCACTCTATGGTAGTACATGTGCACACTGAATAGTGGTAGACCCAGTAGGGAACTATGTAGTACTGCACAAGGAAGGGAGATGTATTTGTGCTATAAATGGCCATGTGAAAAGTCCAGAAGACTAGGTGGTGAACCAGTGTAAATCAGTAACAGTGTTACAAGAGATGACTAGTTACTCCAACAGGATGCCGTTTATCAAATTAGAAATCTCAGAGATTTGAAGGATGGCCAAAACAGAGTACCACTGTGATCTTTCACCATCATTAGATCACTTACCAGTCAGTGCTGTGTTTGGTTCAAAATCTAATCTGAAAGGGGACTATGACCCCTCAGGAAATCACAGGATCACTGGGACTGACAGAAGTTGCATTAAAAGTGATGGTTTGGTAATCTGCAAAAGTGAAGCTCAATAGCTGTGTTAATTCAGAAGGTTGTTTTGTCTTTTGGCTTTTCCCAGTTAGGGGGTCGCCACAGCGGAACTCCGGTCCGCTAATGACTGCCAGTTGGATTTTATGGTGTAGAGTTGCCAGCCTGATGCCCAACCTTCAATGAAGGCACACCCATTCAATGCATGTATTTCAAATGTCCAATCGACCGCGGGGAGGACATGCAGACTCCCCACAGAAGGCAATCCCAACCCAAGCCGAGAATCGAACGGGAGAACCTCTTGCTGTGAGGCAACAACGCTACCACTGCACCACCGCGGAAGTGTGTTAATTCAGAAGGTCCAGGTCTAAAAATATTTTCTTGAGGGCTATATTCACTAAGACCTCATTTAATGGTGCTTAAAAAATACCTGCTCTAACAGATGTTCTGATAAACAACTAGGCTAAGGACTTCTAGGTAACCTAAAGCATCCCTTGTCAGAATGCATGTGTTAAACAGATCTATGTAATCAAGGAATCAAACTCCTTATTAACTGACAGTGCAATTTGTAACATGGTAACTGCCTTTATTAGGAAGAGTGGCCTGTCTAAAGAAGATATCAGTAAAAGCAGTGAGTTGGGTGCTCTATAAACAGGGCATTAAAAAGCCTTTAGGATGGTGAGGCCAGGTGTATCCACTATAGAAAAAGTAAAACTGGTCAGTTTGATGTCTGAGATCACCCATGACAAAAACCCTACCTTTCTATGGGGACTCTGAGAATGGCATGAAACATAATTTGCACAGACTACATTTTTTCCTTCAGTGTGTTGCTCACCCATTGGCATTATACATTTCCTTATTTCTCCTAAGAAAACAAGGTTTTCAGTTTACAAAGTCTAATATGGTGCAAGTAATCAAGTTCAATGTTTAAAAACCGACTGTACTCCAAAACAGCTGTCAGGCTCACCCTCGCCAATGTCTTATAGGAGCTGGCAAAGAATAAGTATCAGAACTTTACAGGTAGTTGAGATGGACCACTGGAGCCCATTTTCATTCATGACCCAATTACAATGAAGATGCAGAAATTCAGTTAACAGTATTGGTCAGAAACTTGCACAGCTAATGAAATTATCTTAATGCAATTAAAAGTATATATACTGTCAGGTTAGTATACTGAGCCAAGAGATAGACGTTCACTTATTACCTTTGTAACCCTGTCTATAATCCAGCAAAGACCTCCCTAAACAACAAAACGCTTATGCCTCTTTTTGAAATAAATGCAGGTTAGGAATGTCATTTAATAGTGGATGGTGCAGCGATTAGTGTTGTCGCCTCAAAGTAAGAGGTTCTCCGGTTTGATTCTCAGCTGGGGTGCCTTCTGTGCGGAGTCTGTATGTCCTCCCTCCATTTGTGTGGGTTTCCTCCGGGTGCTCCGGTTTCCTCACACTTTCAAAGACATGCATGTGGAGCGTTTCTCTCCAGGCCTCCGCTGAAAATGGCTTTGTTCCAAGTCGGACTTTCCTGGTTTACAAATGTTAAATAAATAAATTTAATTCCATTGCTAGTAAGTTGAAGTTACAGATTATAGGTCTTCAGAGTCAGAAGACTGTAGAAATATACTCCATTCAGAGAAATGAATGATCCAGGTTTTTGGATATTATATCAGATGTTAGTGTTCTTTGGTATATTTTAATATTCAGATATCCTTTAGATCAATGCATTACTGTATATAAGCATATACATTGTTTTGCTAATTAGCTTATCTCTCAGTTGAACTGGAAACCCTTTAACCTTTGCTGCTGAATGTTGATGCTGCATTCTAAGGACGCCAGCCGTAAAATGACGCATGTTATTTTGGGCTGTCTAGAACCTTCCAAGTAGATTATTGCAGCTGAGATAATGGGCAAGAGAATGTGATAAGCATCATAATCACTCGGGTCAGACCCATCCTAACTTCTTTGCCAAATAGGTTTGTGATTCCATGGTAGGTGGCAAGCACAGTGGCTCTTACTGATGCCATTTTAGTATGCTGAGTGGAGTGTAATGCATGATCTAGATATCTAGCAAAATGCATAAATACTATTGTGTGCCCACTGTTCCCAGCTGTATTCCATCTGTGATAGTGCTATTCTGTTGCCTTTCATTCCACCATAACTTTCTTTGGGTTTCAAAAAAAGCATGTGCTTTGTGTTTGAGAATATTAAAGCCCAAATAATGCAGCTCTAGCAGGCTTGTAAGGCTGTTGGCCAGTCTGGATACAGTTCAGCTACAGCGCACCTCTCAAACCTCTAAGTGCTATGGGGGGATAAAGCCCCAAAAATAGGGACAGATTTTAAATATTGCTCTTATAAACTTAGTTGTTAAAATAACACAGTTTAACATGTATTTTCTGAATGATGTGAAGTATGAAACTCAAATGTTTGTCATTATTTAGTGACTTAAATCCTGAGATTATCCCAGTGATTTGCCAGAAAAATCAAAATTTTGAGGAACAGACCAAAAATTTAAGGCAAAAATCTGGACAGTTGAGAGGTAGAATGTTAACGAATCTCACACTCTTCATAACTACTACATCAACTTCTACAACTAACCAGCTTACTGATGCTTTTTGTCCACCCTGACCTTGAGAAATGTTTCTTGCAAACCTGTGTGTGTACCTTACTTTATCATGGATTTGAATTCAAATGTTTTTACTACTTTTGAATGTGTGCATGCATTTCTGTTGATAAACTTGTGTAACCTTTCTGAGTACCACACTCCACTCTACTCTGCATTGCTCTCATTAATGCTATGTATGTAAATTTGTCTATTCTTCTGTGAAGCTTTTCTCCCCGGGCCTCTGCTGAAAAAGGGCTCTAGCTCAGTCGGACTATTCCGGTCAACAAATGTCCAATAAATAGGGTATGGGCTACAGCTATTATGCATATTCCATAAAATCAAGTCATCACTTAAACAATTGTAAATAAAACACTGCTGTTCTCCAACAAAAAGCTTTTTTTCCCCCCAGCACCTTGGCAAGAAGCCTTCCAGGAAGGATAAAAACCAATATTCAAAGAGGGACATAAAATAATATATATTAACAGAAGAAAGGGGAAATGTCACAATTCATAAGCAATTGGAATGCAAAAAAAATTTCCACTTAAAGGAAAGATTAAATCCATAAGGTATCAATTTATTAAATTTAAGAATACATAAGTTTCCTTAAACAATAAAAACTTCTTACATTAAATTGGAATACTAGATGTGGGGTATTTGTTCTAAAACAATAACTTTCAGACAATCTACTTCACCAGAATGGGGCTCAGCAATCACATCAAATCCTTCACACCCAAGAAAAAACTAAAAAAAGTTCATATTAAGGGTTATTTTAATTGTTTGTGATTCATTTTATATTGTTGTCCTTGCAACTTGTATTATGAGGTTGAACCTAGCAACACTTTCAGTAAGAATTAAAGAATCTCAGGAACATTCAAAACTGTGATATAAATAGTCCTTTGGCCTCTCATTTTGCTGAGTTGATCATTCTAATAATTGGAAAGTTTTTTTTTTTTACAATGTTAATGACTTGTGATGTAATTTCCTTTCTATTTTTTTAAAATGTCACTGTATGTTGGTTTGGAAGGCTTCTTGCTGAAACATCAGGGTAATAAATAGAAAATGTGCTTTTCTTTAGTGTTTTAGTGATTTACAACTAGAGAATTTTATTGACTTGTCAGAGTTTAGATTAGTAACTTGACTGTTAGATCTGATGAAGCTATGTTAAAGGAGAAAGTGCTCATCTATTTCACTTTTTTTTAATTTTTCAGTAAAGAAGCATACATTTCTAAGCAAGTTAAAAGTGCTTGATTAGTCGTCTCATATGAGATCGGTTACAGTTTGATTATTTTTTCTTGGTTTTAAGGAAGCTAAGCCTGAAACTTTAGTAAGCAAGAAGTACCAGTTTTCTCCGTGGATTGTTCATCTTTAAGGCTGTGAAGCATCTTACCCCTAAGGTCTGAAAACTTTTGCACCTCACCAAGGCTCTGCTTTACATAGACAATAGTCATATTAAAGCAAGTACATAATTCATTTCAGGAATCTGAGTATAATTGCTAGGTATGTTGAAACAAAATTATGGCAGCAAAAGCCAAGCTTTCTGGATGCCTTTAATAAAAAGGTGAAATGTTTCAGAATACGTACACTTTTCTTCTTTTGAAGTTCTCACGTCCTCAGAAATTCTTTTGATAGAGCTGACCAGTGTACTGAGATCAGAGCTGTTGACCTCACAGCGGACAAAGTATTCTAGATTTTCAAGGCAGTCTTTTGGTTTCTTGGCTGGTCTAGTCTCCATATGGTGGATTTTGGCTTCAAATGTCTATAAAATAAACAAAACTTTCATTGCACAAGAAACAACATACTATTTTTAAAAAGTTATGAATTTTTGTACTGCATTTAAATGTGTTCAAAATTCAAGGAGTGTAATGAGTAGTTGAACAGTGATTTATTTAGAATAGTCTTGGAAAAGCAAGAGTTGAGAGACAGTGTTAATCATATATGATTCCCTGTTTGTTACCTCTGCATTCATTGCTTGAATCTAATTGAGTTCAGACTGAGAGTGCTACTGAAACAACTCAAACTATAAATTGATAAGTATATTTTTTGGCACTTCTTTACAAAGTTTTACAGTATTCTAATTGCTTTTGCTTGATTTATTTAGATCATATTTGCTGCCTTCTGATCTGTGTTGAAAGTGATATCTTTATATATTTTGATTTTTCCCCAAACCATGCCCTCCCTGTTGGTGTTTTCTTTTTATACTTGGTGGCTTTGCAATTGCCCACCCCTACGGTATATTTGATCTGAGACGCTCCTCCCAGTCTAGTGTCTTTAGCTCATTCTACCTAATACGGAGAGAAAAAAAAATTTTTTTTGCACTTTATTCATCTGCTTACTGTGTTTGTGTTTCTTCCTACTTTACTTATTTTGCTCTTGCTGCCTGTTCTTAAAAGTACTTAATAGCATTTATTCTGCTGCATTTGCTGCTGCTTGTTGGAAGCCAATTAAATTGCAACTGTTATTCTAAGCCTTTCGATTACGCACTTGGGCTTTAGACCAGTTGTTTCACATTAAAAAGGTTTGTGGTCTGCAATCTTGTGGGAGGCTGGATTCTGCCCTTCTGAGCTGGGAATTTCTGGCCACAGGCATATTGTGCCTGCTTATTTGAACTGTTACTTTCTGAAATTGGTGCGCCTTGTTGCTGCAGCATAGACCAGATTCAGGCCTGCTGAATCTAGCTTTGTTTGTATAACTTGAGCACTGACCCAGGCCATCTTTTTTTGGAGAAGGTTCCCTTGCACTCTAGCAGCAGGAGTGTGCAGTTAGAACTTGTCTGATTGAAGACTGCTAGAGCAGGGCTCAGTTTTGAGCTTTTTTCTGGTTAATTGGGTAACTTGTTTAAATCAGTTGTTAGTTTTCTATTGTTTATATATATATATATATATATATATATATATATATATATATATATATATATATATATATATATATATATAATACTTTATTCATCTGCTTTTACTGCATTTGTGTTTCTTCCTACTTTATTACTAGGGGCATTGACTACAACTCTGATCTGTGATATATAACAATAAGTATCCTTTTCTGCGCATTTAAAGTGTTTTTTGAGTGTATCTGCTTTATTTTCTAAAAAATATATATATATATATATAAACTGCATTCTATTCATCTGCTTTTACTGTATTTGTGTTTCTTCCTACTTTATTACTAGTGGCATTGACTACAACTCTGATCTGAGATATATAACCATAAGTATTCTTTTTCTGTGCATTTAAACAGTTTTTTTGATTGTATCTGCTTTATTTTTTGAAAAAAAAAATAAATAAATAAATAAATATATACATATATATATATATATATATATATATATATATATATATATACTTGTTTCCCACCTTTCTAAGCTAGTATAGTCCAATTTTCAGGTTAAGTGCTGAATTCAGGGCTGTGTTACAAATATCTGTGTTTGCCCATACCTTACTTGGATAGAAGGAAGTTTCTCTGTTCACCTGTGAGAGAGGGGAGCTTTGAGCAGCCTATCTGTCCCTGGAGGAGTGGTTTCAGCCCAGAAATTAGTAGTTTATTGGCCATTTTGGGCTAATTTCGATCTCTTTCATTTCCCTGCTATAAATACTGCATTTGCCCGGTTTTGCACGCCAGGCAGTGCAGACTAGCTAGGGTATTATTATTCCCGGCTCCACAAAGTTTCCTCTTCAATTTTTCCCTTGGAATTAGACAACCTTTCAACTTAAGCACTCAAGTCCATCACTTGCTCAAAACTCATAGCAAGCATTTATAAACCCTAGCACTAGACCCTCCTATACTGTACAGAAGGACAAGGCTCTCTATTCAACCTTACCAGCCATTCAGTAAAACAGTTCACTGTACCTATCCAGGCATGTCCAAAGGGCAGTTTCAGGTGTACTTTCCAGTCCAACTGGTGAATCTGGGCATTTTAAGGCAATGTTACAACTGACTCGTGTACACAGACAACCCTCTTCTCCTACCACCAAACACTAACACATGCTAGAGATGCAATTATACAGCCAAACTGGAGGCTAAGCTCTCAACCCAAGGCTGGATCAGACAGTCAAGAGGAGAAGGGAAATACTTGCATCACACTACCAGTCTCACATAGACCCATTAAACCAGCACCGGCTAAAAACACACATAAATACACAAAAATATACTCAGAGTCTCTGAATAAAAATCTGCAAAAGCAACAGAGACCTCCAAAGCAGACATCCAAGCAACCTCCACCCCCAAATACAAAATCATGAAACACATACCAGTGTGCCATGCAATCACAGCCCTTAAGGCAAAATAACATACCCAACATACTAGTAATAGGTGACTCTATAGTCAGGCACACTAACGTCCCACTCACTAGGCTGAATAAGGAGAAGGTTACTGTTGGCTGCCTGTCTGGTGCCGGGATCCGCCACATAACACAAGCACTCAGGTCACTCCAGAACAAGTACAAATAAGACTTGGTGTGAATGACCTGAGTCGTACCTCCCTGGACTACATGCAGAGACATGAAAGAGCTCTCTGATCTTGTAGCCCAGGCCGGTATGACCCTGACCCTGAGTAGCATCCTGCCCTCACCAAGAATGATACCACAGTATAAAGAAAAAGTTATCAATTTCAACAATTGGCTAAGTTTCTGGTGTCATTCAAAGGGGATCCAGTGTCTGTCCACCTGGGATGACATGCTTGACAAGCCACTCTGCTTCACTAGAGATGGCTTGCACCTATCACCCTTAGGCTTTTGAATACTGACCAAGGCTCTTGCTACCCCCATAGTGCCTTTTTTAGGCAAGGCTCAGAAGACAAAGCCACCACCATAAATAGCACAAGTAACAAAAAACTGAGGGTAATGCTATTTAATGCCAGAAGTCTAAACCTCAAAATACACGCGCTCGAGGCACTCCTCAGTATGGAGAAAATCGATATGTGCACTAACAGAAACCTGGTTTAAGGCTGCAGAGAGCACCCCAGCACTACCAGGCTACAACTCATGCCATACATTTTGGCCACAGAACCCGGACCAAAATACAAAAGGTGGGGGCATATCCATATTCATCAAGGATACCCACATCTCCAGGTTTTTGGTGCAGCATGATGCTTCAGAGATCATCCACGTGCAACTAACAACGGGCAAAACTGCAGTTCAAATTGCAGCTTGCTACAGATCACCCCCCATGTCCCAGGAACCCCATTCCACATTTCTGGAAACACTGGGAAATATAAAGGTCCTACTAAACACCCTAATATTGGGTGATTTCAATTACCCAAACATTAATTGGGAGAACTAGTCAAGTACTAACTCCCTTGCCCAACATTTCCTAGAATTTATAAACTCAAATGTCCTGGATCAACTGGTCAACACTCCCACCAGAGGTGACAACATATTGGACTTGGTCAACACCAACATGGGCGACCGGTGCTCCACACTGGAGGTCAACCCCTCACTGGTTAGATCTAACATTAAACAAATCATGTTGGATATCCACATTCCGCCCCCACCCCCGGACAGGGAAACCACCATGAAAAACTTTTTTTCAAAAGCAAACTTCACGTTACTTAAGACCAAGGTGGAAAATTTCAAAGCCCCCATGTTAAAGGATAACATTGTCCAAGCTGCAAAATCCTTTAATAATGCATTCTATGGGCACCTACTAGAATGCATGTATTTTGCTATCCCAATCAAAACCAAGACTCACTCCTCTAAGAAAAGGAAATCAGTCTGGTGGACTCCTGCCATAAACAAGCTATACAATATAAGGAGGAAACTAGTACAGAAAAGAGTCAAATCCCAAGAAGGGAAGACATCCCTGGTCAGTATCCACAAGAAACTACGATCCCTCATAAAATCATCCAAGGTGAGTTTCGAAAGAAAAATTGCAAAGGACCCAAAAGATAACCACAAGGCATTCTTTAGCTATGTCAAAAATCTAAGTGGCAATGCTCAGATCTGCTTGGAGTTAGTGCAGAATGGTACAAAATACACTGAACTGACCGATATTGCTAACATCCTGGCAGAGACAGGTTCAGCGCAAACTTCACCCCCCTCTCACCCCCAAAAGGGCCCATAACCATACCAGAAGAATGTAGAGCTCCTGAAATCACAGACACTCAGGTTAAAATAGCCCTCTCCAAAGCCAAAAACACAGCATCAATAGGACCAGACATGTCCCAGGCTGCGTCCTACATGAGCTCAAAGATGAACTAACCCCTCCCCTAAACACATTGTTCAAACTCAGCCTCTTCACAGGTTACATACCCATGGAGTGGCACACAAAAATGGTTATTTCACTCCACAAAGGTGGAGCCACAACAGACCCCGGGAACTATCACCCTATAAGCCTGACCAGCTTGGTCTGCAAGGCTATGGAGCGCATCATCATGGAACTCATTAATAGAGACATTGGGAACCTCCAAATACTGGACCCTACCCAGTTCGGCTTTAAGGGCAGATCATGTCTCCTAAACCTGGTAGACTTCTTTGAGACAGTTACCAAGGCTGTAGACAATGGAAAGGTGGTACACACAGCCTACCTAGACCTTGCAAAGGCCTTTGACACCATTTCCCATTCTGGTAGTATAGACAAACTCACCAGCCTGAACATAAACCCCTACATCACAAGATGGATTGCCAACTGGCTCGCGGACAGAGAAAAACCACATGGTAAGAGTTGCGGGAGCTAGGTCTGACTCTAAACCGGTAACAAGTGGCATTCCCCAGGGCTCAGTCCTAGGACCCCTCCTGTTCGGCATATACTTCTCAGAGGTACAGGCAAGCACAGGAGGATTATGGCTGACTAAGTTTGCAGACGACTGCAAACTAGGGACTATAATTGACTCTCTGGCTGACACAGACATCCTCCAAAAGGGTCTCACTGAGACTGACACCTGGTGTCAAAATAATGGCCTCAAGCTAAATGCCAAAAAATGCATAGTCATCCCCTTTGGAAAAAGCAAAGTACCCACAAGCTACCACATAGGTGGTAGTCCCCTAAATATGGAAGGCATAATAAGGGATCTGGGGACCCAAGTAGATAGTAAACTCTCCTTTGATAATGACATTGCCAAAGTGGTTAGAAAATCCTTCTACATGGCACACCCTATCACAAAAGGGTTCGCATCCATATCAAAAGAGGTCATTGTGCCCCTCTACTCATTGCTTATCAGACCCATCCTAGAGTACAATGCCCCATTTGGGATGTATCTTACAAGACACCTGCAACAGCTGGAAAGACCACAGAAGTACCTTACCAAGAGGATCACTTGCCTCAAACAGATGCCCTATGCAGCTCGACTGAAGAAACTCCAGCTGTACTCTGTTGTATACTGCCTACTCAGAGGTGCTCTCAGCCTGACATACAAGGCCATGTCCAACCCAGAACTGATGGACATGCTCCACCTAAAGAAAAGCGTATCCTCTTGCGCCACATGCTCTAGGGATCTAAACCTCACCACAACAATAAATAGGACATGCTGGAGGGAGTGCTTTGGAACAAGATTCCAATCTGCAATAGGCAGAGCTCCTCGCTAACACCCTCTTCAAGAGAAACCTTGATGAATGGATGGGAAACAAAGTTTTCCCTGGGATCACTTCAGTGGTTCCGCTGGACAGAGGCACAGGGAACTAATCTAAGGGGGCGGCGAAAGCCAACACATTCTGGCTAGGCTTATGAATGCCTTCAGGCAGATAGCCTAGTACCAACCTATGATCCTGCCTTGTCAGTCTGTGGGTCTTCTTCCTTTATCTGCCAGCAATCCAGTACACAGACGCACACACCTGGTCATCAGATTCATTAAGCATAAAAAAGCATGCAGCTTTCCATTTGCTTTTTTCACACTGAAATTATGAATAATTTGATCATGCCTGTATACTAAATGACTATTACAGTGAACTGTGTATAATTTAAGAACAAAATGCAAGCTGTAAAGAATATGGATGATATATTAAAATGATCTATACTGAAGACAACATATTTGGTCACTTAAAGGAATCACTTACTGCATTCATAGCTATTTTATTCTGCTTTCATCAACGAATTACATTTTAAAATATGTAAGAAATTAGTCTTGACCTGTCGGAACTGATCTGCTTTAAGTAAACAGAACTGCAATGTGATATTGGGTAGTACCTTGAATGCGTGGCATTTCATCTCTTGGTCAGTGCAAGTTTTGCAATGCCCCATTCCATATGGTCTGAGTAAACGGGGATTTATTAGTTATAAAATATAATGTGCTGAGATTAGGGATGCTGGAGCTGGCCTCATTAGACAGGGATTTTTCCTTGCTGAAATGTGGATGGCTATCCCCCCCCCCCCACCCCCCTGAAAATATTGGTTGACAAACTTCTATTGAATTAGTCCAGAAAGAACTGGCTTCAATGAAATCCTCCTCCATTAAGTGAACCTGCACCAAAGATACTTTGTGGGTGGTGGGCTTGATGGTTATTTCTCTGTTACTGACTGAAACCAGTTTTGGTAAATGATTGATCCTCTTTTGCAAGGGTTCAGATGCTATTTATCTGCCTAATTAAAAAAAAAAAAGTTGAGGGGAAAGCATCATTAAAAGTGCTCAAGCAGCCCAAGAATTAATAATTCATTAGAATGAAGAACACTCTTCAATGTAATATTTGTGACGGATATTTCAGACTTGTTGTGACAACATCAGTGTTGCAGGTGTAGGTTATAGCAGCTCTGTAATCTCACTAAAGTGTGTGTGTGTGTGTGTATGTGTGTGTGTGTATATATATATATATATATATATATATATATATATATATATATATATAAAATGCAATATTTATATGTATATATATATATATATATATATATATATATATATATATATATATATATATTTGGTCTAAGCAGAGAGAGAGCTTTATTAATTAGAAAATAAAGATCATTCAGTCTTTGAAAAAACACATTTAGAGTTTTCTCAGAAAAGAATATAGGAATCTTAGATTCTTTGGCAGAACACTTCCCAGACTGATAGGCCAGACACACAGACTTGCATGTACTCTGGTCATTAGTGGAGCATGACAGAAAGCTGTATTCTTGGTAATTAGCATTTCATTTAAATAGTGTAAACATGGGGACAAATGTTACTGAAAGCATTGCCATATAAAAGTTTTCTTTCCCTGTAATGTCCTCCAAGTGAGAGGCCAGCTTTCATTCAAGTTATGACTATCTGCAAGATGAGCATATTTATGATTTTCTGATGCTTTTCTTCCTACCCCATAGAAAAATCTGTTTCCTTTTCACCCCTAATTTAAAGTGATGAAAATTTGACATAGAATTTAATTACTTTCTGCATTAAATGCATACTTGTGTTGCATTTTTTCATTTTTGAAGATAATTTATAACTTTGCAGACTAATATGCTGTACAGTCCTTGAAGGGAATAGAAGTCTGCTTCAGAGCAGACCGATAGCCTCAGAATACTTATAATGACCAATGTCAAGATTGGCATCATCATAACAATGAATCTAAAGTCCCACAAATTAATGTTTCAACTTGCTTTTAAGCCTAGTCAATAAAAAGTCATGTTTAAGTATGAATTAAAAGTCGTATTTAAATCTTTTGGGAAGGGTGCAAGTATTCTCTTTCATACATTTTTAGTACTGAGATGTATGCCTTCGTGTAAAATCAGTTTATTATCCTACCAATTAATTTCTGAAACTACTGTTTTGCAGTGATAAGCTGGCTTTGTATTCTTTATTCATTCTCTCCCCACCCAGCTGGGCACTTAACTGGCAACGGAAGGACAAGGTAAGCAGTAAAACTAGGAATACTATAGGCTGTGGGCTCTATTCCCACACCAGGTGCTAGGATTCATTTTTCCATTAGTGACACTGCAGTGCAATGCAAGCGGAATGATGCACTTCTGAGGGTAGTGTCCTTCAGATGAGATGTTAAACTAGGGTCCTGAGTGCCTGAGTTGGTGGCTGCTCAGGTGGATGTAAAATATTCCATGGCACTTAATAAAATGAGCAGGGGATGTCCCCAGTGGCCAGGCCAATTTCCCCTAGTCTGTGTGACTAGCATCTTTGGTCTCCTCTGTGAATTAAAGTATGGAATGTACAATGGAACCCAATGCCTAACTCTCTTTTTCAGCAATCGATTCACATATTCATAGCTTTGCGTAGATGTGTATTTTTTTGTTGTAGCATAAATATACCTAGATGATTTTAGTGTTCAAACAGGATTTCTAGTTCTTGCCTTTAACATTAACTCTCCCTTTTCCTGACTTTGACATGGTTGTAAAATTGTTCTATTAAGAGTGTAAAACAGGCACATACCCTTCTAACCTCTCCTGCACCTGCCTAGGTTTAGTTCCTGTTCCCTTACAAGTTACAATTTTCATTAATCACTTCCATTCTTATCTTCATATACTAATCATAAATAATATATGTTGCTGATTTTGTCTTCTGCAGATATCCCCTCCCCCATTCAAAGTTGTATACCATGACTTCCAAGTTGACCAAATACATGTGTAATCCTTCAAGGCTAAAAGCTGTTCCCATAATACTCCTTGCCCTCTTTTAAGAAAATGGAGATGAAGTAGTTCGCATCCTTTTGAAATATTAGACTAATACTTGCACTCTGCCTGAGTGACTAAGCATTGCAAATATATTGCCATACTAAAAGGAAAGAAGACGTCATGTGACTGTGAAGTTAGGACTTCTTACTTTTGAGGGAAGAACCATCACTGGTGAAGATATAATACAACCCTTTTTAGACTGTAGTTTGTAATTCCTTGTGTATTATTAAAATAAAATCTGCAATTCGAAATGAATCTGCATAGGAGTTTTCATTTCCATTTACAAAATGTTACTGGATATCCCTGCCTTGCATCAGCTTTTACTAGTACGTGAAATAGGTGATTTTTGCTTTTTCCTCACCTCCTACACAAAGCCATCAGTAATCAAACCTCTTAACCTTTCTGTAAACTTCTGCTTATACACCTACAGACTTTGATCGTGAAGTAACACCATCCCAATTTTGTACAAAATGTCCAAGACTGTATACCTTCATTTCTTGGACCTAAACTTTCAGAAAAAGTTCCTACAGAAATACAACATGTCTTTGCCTTGTAAGACTTTAGACATAAGCTGTTAAACACGTCACACAGGTACATTTTCTCCTGCTTCCTGCAAGCTGCAATAGCTTTATTACCGTACTGCTCGCCTTCCCACCACTATGCAATAAACTAAATGAATACCACATACTTTCAGGTACTAGGTAATTGTATAATAATGGAGCTTGGCTTAATTATTACTTAGTACCATGAGCTAAGAAGCTACTAACTTGGCATATTGTGCTAAGTAACTAGCCATTAGCACACTATGCTACACAAGTAAATTCAATTAGTACTTGTGTTAGTTCACCTTTTTATCTCAAAGTACTGTGACTTCTATTTTTAAAATATAGCTGAACATTTTAGTTATTGTACTAAAATATTAGTGTCCGTGTACTCCATAACACTAACAAATGTACTAATTAAACTAATTATAGGCTCATGTTTGTGAGTTTATAGTGGACAGAAGTAGGAGAGCTAACATCTACAGGGGTGATTAACTGCCACTTTTCTTTGGCGTTTTATTATGTAGTGCTTCATATGTAAAAACATCATGTTAAACACAAAGCGTGTGAAAATATAAAAATAGAAACATAAATTTACACTGGCATTAACACTTTACAGTCTGCCTAGAGCAGACATAGAATATGCAATATCAAGGGATGTTCATTTGCAGATCTTCAAAAGTTTTCTTGTAATGGCTTATTGATAATTTTACAAGGCATTTTGTATGACTAGATACAGCTTAATGAAGATCTAAATGTCTTCCTTAAAGATGCTACAATGCAACATATGATTTTCTCTCAAATTAATAAAATATACTTGATGCTTGAAGGCATAAGAGCTTTAAGTCTTTGTAAAGCTGCAGGATCTCAAGGGGGCCAAAAATGTTCACTTATAATAGGTCTGAGAGTTTCTTCTCACCAATTTTAAGCAGGCCTTTTTGTTTGGTGTATCAATCAGCAATTAGTTTAACCATGGTGATAAAGTAAGGTAGAGGAAATTAGTGCATGTCTAAAGAAAGTTAGCACCATCATTGGTTCACAGATGCAGTATCAGAATGTACCTCAGAACTGTTCATGCTTTTTTAAACACCTTTAAATTATTATGCAAGATAAGCACATATACATTAATAGAAATGAAAAACATATTAACATTGCTAGTGCTATACACTACTAGTGTGTATATTGGTTTTTAAGGCAATGTACTAAATTTAATATAATTTTTTACAATTTTCTATAAGATGTCTTTGCCTTCACCTCTGTTAAATAGAAGGTGCTACAGTATTTGTAAAAAGGTTTATTATGATGTGATAATTGTCAGTTTTTTATATAGTTTAAAGTATTTCTTTCTAAAATTGTACAACCACCTATCTTCTGTAATCTGATGCTATTTTACTCATTGTGGAGCTTTTCTCCCCAGGCCGCTCCTGAAAATGGCTTTCTGACCCAGTTTACTTTCCGGTCAACAAATGTCAAATAAATTTTTTCCCATTTATGCACATTCTACAGTATGTTTCCTTTCCTTATAATGTGCCCTTCAGTTCAACATTACATAAATTGCCCAATTCCTACCGTTCCTTAAACCTCACTCCTCCTGAAAATGATTTTGCTTGAATTCTGTTTTTTTTCTGTAATTTGCTCCTTACCTTTCTTAGATTCCCTTTCCAGTTGTTAGCTCTTTATTCAGTACTTCATATAACGTTGGTTTAGGTTTTGATTTCCAGTTTTTAGTAATTGTTTTTTGGCAGCCAGTATAATTAAACTTAAGTCCTAGGCAATTAAGATTCCTGCTTCCCAGCTCAAAAGAATTTCCTTACAGCTATTTTTCAACATTTCTGACAGAGCACGTTGCAGGGGATTGTTAAAATCTGCCAACTTATTACACTCCCAAAAACACATGTACCCCGTTACCTCTTCTCCATGACACCTCCTGAAGAAATGTTCTTTAAAGGCTGCTGGGGTATAAAAATACCTATGCAGTCACGGTCCTCCTCATAAATGTGTTTAACTCTTAGTGTTATACAGTGAAGTTACTGTTATGTTGATGGAAGCACCAAATCTTGAATAAATATATGCATCAGACGTGGACAAGTTGTCTTGTGTCCTAAGCATTTGTATAAATGAAAGAGGCTTAAGTATGCATCAGTGGTATTATCTATACACAAGTGTTGACTTGACCCCAGATGATGATCCCAAGATTTAAACCGTACGTAAAATACAATTATCCACATAGTTTATGCCTTCATGTTTTCTATTCAGTTTTTTTTTTTTTTTTTATAAATCATGGCATTCTAAGTTGCATAACTTCTGATAAAAGCATTGCAAAGTGCACATTATAAAGAGGTCACCTTTTTATCTACAGTGAAGTAGGTTAGAAATGCAGAACAGTCAGATAATGCACAGTACACAGAGACCAGAAGCTGTGCTGTGAAATGTCTGTCATTTGTCAGGATGGCTGTAACATGCTCTTAACTTTTTTTTGTGTCATCCTATTCTGAACCATATAATCACAAACAAAATAGATGTTGGCCTCAAGACAAATAAGTGACATACAGATTCCTTTTCTTTATCTAGTAATTTATTTTGAAATCACATTTTTCCTATTCAGTGCTTGGACTAGTAGTTAAGTGACCATGTGTGGTGGTTGGTAGGTTGTACACCCGCGGCCACTTGCACCCTAGAAATTCAACATACCAATTTTATGTGAAAAAATCTCGTCAGAGATGACAGATCTCCAGTTAATAGTGCCATGGAAGAATTTGCTTTCATATGGACACCAAGCATCATCAGCCTTGGCAACAGAATGCATAGAAGGGAGCTCAGTTCATCTCTCTCATGAAAAAAGATCCATCCTTGCCTTGCCTCTCCTCTCTGCCAGTTATGCTGTAGTAAAATGCTATCCTCACAGGTATGACTTCAAACCTTACTTTGGAGTAAAAACTTTTTTAGATTGGATGTTCTATCAGCAGAATGACCAGTAAGTACAAAAAAAAACAGAGAGAGAGAAAAGAGCTCAACATAGATGCTTCCAGTCTAATAGGATAAAAGCGTTATTTTAATTGCCGCAAAGCCACCGTACTTTACCATCCTGGAAGTTTTGTACCATGTTCTTTATAACTAACATAATCAGCTCTGAGGTTACTGAACCTTGAGGGTGAAGAAAAACTTGCTTTCACAGTAATTCCACCTCTTAGGGTGGTTCTTTTAAACAGACAGAAATAACATATCAGTTAGATGCAGACTTAACAGAGTATCCTGAAATCACAAGTTGCAAACTTTTTTTCAGAGATGGTTGTGCCACAAACAGGGACATATTGATAAACCTTAGGTAGACAAGGCTGAGAAATCATATTGTTAGCAAACAGTTTTCAGATCCAGTACAAGTGAAGTGGAGAGTCTGTACAATATTTTCAAATGTACTAATATGACGTATTATTATTTTTCATATTTTTCATATGGAAACAAACCAATGAAATGTTACACAGCCAAATACCTTAACAGGTATGTGCCCCATTAAAAAATGTGCCTAGACTTGCATGGCATATAGTACAGATGTTATTACAAAGTTCCTGGTGCACACAGCAGAAATGGTAGTGTCTGTATTGGCACAAACTCTATCCTAATATACATAATAGAAATCTTTTAAAAATCACACTAGATACTCTGAAATCGCTGAAAGTAGGAACACAACCTATATAATGAGAACCTTGGATTTGGTAAATGTCATGCTATCCCAAAAGTGTGTCCTGGCTCGTTTTCTAGAGTCAGTCAACCTTCATTAATCACACTAATATGCAAAATAACACTCACCACTGCATCTGACTATAGACCCATCACTAACCTTTGCCCAGAGGTGTAAATCCCAGAAAAATGTATCTAAACTCAAATAACGCGTGTAATCATCAGATATGACATGCTAACTGATGTGATGGTTTCAGGCCAAAATATAGTACTTTGATGTCTCATCTTCTGGCATGGTGCAGGCAAAGTAGCATAAAGAATATAGCAGCTCTGCTGACCGATATAAAAAAAGAATTAAAAAAGAAACTGAGAAGCCACAAAGTTAGTGCTATAAATGCATTTGACAAAGCAAAAGTGCAACTATCTCAGAACAGTGTGTGTGTGTGTGTGTGTGTGTGTGTGTGTGTGTGTGTGTGTAAGCAAAAGTGATCCTTCCAGGAAATGCAAAAACTAAATGCTCTTTTTAATAGATGTATGAGGTACATTGATACCAGGTGAAAGAAATTATGAAGGCAGTTAATGAACACTTGAATGTGGTTCAAGAACTGAACTTAGCGTGAACGAGCTTGTAAAGGTTAAGACCACAGCAGAAGCTTGGTTATAACTAATAGATGATATACTCACAAACCAGTAAAACAAATCTAGACACAAAAATTGAAGTTTAGAGGCATACTGGAGGACAGCAGTCGCCTTACCATTGTGAAGAATAAGATAGCTGCATGGACGCAACAAAGTGGCCAAGATTGCATTGAGGAAAGTCTACTATATAGCATGGGCATTGCCAAGATGGATGTTATGGAAGGTGCAACTGATCTTGATTTGCTTTATTAGTTTTCATCAGTGGGAGTTAGTATTGTCCAAACTGCACAAACCAGGAATAAACATTAGATATGGTTAGTCTACGATATACATGAACATGGACTTCACCTTGGTAACATGTAGGAGGAGGCAGGCTTCATACACCAATACAGACCAAGTGCAGGGAAAAAATAATTAAATTCAGAATGATGTAGCCTATTAGATTAAAAAAGTTACTACCAGAAGGGCTTAAACATTTAATGACCTGGGAAATTAAATTGTTGGATGCTGGTGGAGAAGGGGGTTCTGAAGAAGTGGAAGCCTGGTGTTATCCAAAAAAAGAGAGGATTGACTGGTTCCGGCTGCAGGGACTGGAGAGTGGGGGCAGGGCAGCAAATGTCTTTTCCCTTTTAAGAACTACACATCCTTGAAGTTGAACACGGACTTGCTCTTTCCCCGTTCTCTCTCTACTGAAGCATGGTAAGATGGCGTCAGGCTCTCACTCAGGGAAGCTTGGAGAAAACAGTATATACCTTGGCTTTTTGTAAGGTAAACTAATAGTGTGTGAAAATGAGTGTTTATTTTTGAAAAGTGGATTTATAAGAGTGAAATTACAACATGTCAAACATTTCTCATGAATAGATTTATACATGTAAAATTGTTGGAACTAGGAACAGAAAATGGAATCGCAAATGTTAATGGTTGTAAATTCAGCAGTTCAGTCAGAAAACCAAATAAGCAAATAACCACTGAAAACCACAGAAAAACAAGTCTCCTTTAATGTGCACATTAAAGGAGAGGTGTTTTGCTGTGGTTTTCAGCGGTTGTTTATTTACTAGGAACAGAAAATACTTGGGCCTAGGGGCAGTTGGAGGAAAAATGTGAAGTCAGAAATAGGAATTAAAGGTTGAACCTCATGGCACTTGGCATGGTTTGTTGGAAAAGGGGGAAAGTAAAACCTACTGTAATGGACATTAAACTGTCCGCAATATAGTGAACTTTAACACAAGCAAAAGGTTGAAAAGTAATACATAGATAGGAAGTGAATATGCAAGAAGCTATAAAATGGGTTAGATAATTTGTTGCATAGTGAGATTCGGTAATGGCATAATGGAAAAGGGTGATATTACAAAAGGAGTACTACATTCTGTGCAGGGTAGAATTTACTGCATTAGCAATCTGACAACACAAGATGCATCTGCACCAGTGACAGACTCAAAAATGAATAAAGAGACTGGATTGTGCAGGGTGCCATGCAAACTTGTCTGAGTGAACTGAATGTATAGAAATGGAGAATAAATGCAATGCAAGCTAGCTAGAAGAAAAAGAAGCTATAGAAAGTCTGCACTTAGAAAAGTTACCAGACTTTGATGGAATTCCAGCTGAGTTACTGAGTTTGAGAGGAACTACATTAATAGAGGAATAAAAAAAAAAACAACAAAATATTGGAAAACAGGAGAATGCCAAATTCCAAGTAAAGGGATAATTGTAATTTCAGGCAGGGGGAAAACCCTAAACATCAGTGTACACACACATCCATTACATTATTTAATCATGATTAAACTACACTTTTAAGACTTGTAGAAAGTTGATTAGCTAAAATAACACACACTAATCAGTATAGGAGGAGGACATTTGATATAGTTCTAGTTAGTTTAATGGTTTTACAGGATGTGTAAACTACAGGTAATGTTGTCCTAATAGCCTACTTGCTGGGGAAAAATTCAGCAAAGTGAAATAGAACTTGTTTGTAATGAAGGAAGTCGACATACTGCGACTTACTGAAGTCTTTGATAAGGGGTCCATACCTCATGTAAAAACAATGGCAAGTTTTAGCCGATTTTCCCCTGACCAGGTGGACCAAATATGTTTGCGCCACCACTCCTCCTGTTTGCAGTATTTAAAAAAACCCTGGTCACAACAATAAGGGCATCAAAGATGGAGGGATATAAATGGTGTAGACAGGATTTAAAAGTAGCACTATATTTGCATGAGATAATAGTAAATCCCAGGTGGGAAGTGGAGAAGCATTTAAGCTACTTGAATATTTTGGAGAAATAGGTTGCTATAGGATAAATAAAGATGACCATAAATTACAGAGGACCAGTCACAGTACCAGTAGAATGCCAGGCACACCCAGTATTACTGCTGCACAGGTTAAAACAGCACTGTCGAAGGCCAAGAATACAGCTTCTATGGGACCTGACAATATCCCTGGCTTTGTTCTCCATGAACAAAAGAGTGAACTGTCACCACCTATGTGCCCTGTTCAATCACAGCCTCACTTCAGGCTTTGTCCCTACCAAATGGCACACTGCTACAGTCATCCCTCTCCACAAAGGTGGAGCGACTATAGACCTTGGAATTATTGCCTCATTAGCCTGACTAGTGTGATATGCAAAGCTATGGAACACATAATCATGGACCTAATAAACAAAGATATAGGAGATCTCCAAACTCTGGATCCCACTCAGTTTGGTTTTGTGAAGGGTAGAGCATGCCTGCTCAACTTGGTCGACTTCTTTGAGTCAGTCACCAGAGCAGTGGATGAAGGCAGTGGTTCATACAGCCTACCTTGATCTGGCCAAGGGCTTTGATACCATTCCCCACTCCTAGAAAAACTCACTAAGCTAGGCATCAACCCTTATATCACTAGGTGGGTTGCAAACTGGCTCACAGATAGCTACTTTCACACTGTAGTTTCTGACTCCATGTCAGACTGCAGACCAGTCATGAGTGGAGTCCCACAGGGTTCGGTCCTGGGTCCTCTTCTGTTTGGTATCTACGTCTCTGAAGTCCAGGCCAACATGAAGGGACTCTGGCTGACAAAGTTCACAGATTGCAAGTTGGGAGCTATTATTAACTCTCCAAGTGATGTTGACATCCTACAGAAAGGCCTCACTGAAACAAACGACTAGTGTCAGAACCTTGGCCTTAATCTCAGTGCCAAAAAATGTCGTCATCCCCTTTGGGAACATCTAGTTGCCATGAATTACCACATCAATGGTACTTCACTGAACACAGAAGACATTAGAAGAGATCTGGGAACACAGGTTGACGTCAATCTCTCTTTCTGACCACAGTGGCAATGGGATGGTCAAAAGTCCTTTGTGGCACATCTCATTACTAAGGGTTTTGCATCCAAGAAGGAAGAGGTCATTGTCTCCCTCTACTCTTACCTCATTAGGCCAATCATAGAGTACAATGCCCCATTTGGCATGCACCTCACTGGACACCTGCAACAACTGAAGAGGCTGCAAAAGTACCTCACAGAGAGCATTCTAGGCCTTAAACACTTGCACTATATGGGCAGACTAAAAAAAAAAACTCCAACTATTCTGTCTCATATCGCCTACTTAGCGGCGATCTCTGCTTGGTTTACAAAGTCATGTGTGACCCAGCTCTGTTAGAAATGCTACATCTAAAGAAATCCCAATCCCTGCACAACACTCACTCCAGAGACCTCAATCTCATTACCATAATCAACAGAACATGCTGGAGGGACAGGTTCATAACCCAGAGAATGCCCATGCTATGGAATGGACTTCCCATACATGTCAAACAGAGCCACCTCACTGGGCCTTTTCAAGAGAAATCTTAATTGGATGGGAAATAGAAAATTCACCCCGGGGATCATTCCAGTGGCTCTACTCGACAGAGGCACTGTGAACTTAGGTCAGGTGGCACGATGCCAGGGTAATCCTATGGGCTAGGCTTTTAAAGGCTCCAGGGCCATTAGCCTAGTACACACCTATGAACCTATGAGACAGAAGCCGTGCATGTCATTTACAGGGCAAGTCGATTCTGTGCAAATTATTCTGTGTATGTGGGAACCTGAAGTGAAATATTTAGGAATATGGATTGGGGGAATATTTGAGGAATCATTAGAGTAAGCCTGTTGGGAAATGTTAAGCAAGGGAACTGGAGAAATTTATAGTAGTATTAATGCATTGTGGTGTTTAATTTAGCATATTAGGGAAATTAGAGAGAGACTAGATGGGGGTTTTTTTTTTGGGTTGGTGCTCTACATAAGAGAGCGAGGGTGTTGAGCACTGCGTTTGCCTAATCATTTCTCTCGTTATTCTATTTTTATTAGTCAACAGGCAATTATGGCAACAAGTGTGTTTAATGCTTCAGCATTTCATCATTTTTTATAATTTCACATCCAGCAGCAGTTTTATATAATTGAATCTTAGGATTTCACTAGCGAATGATATCTCAATCCATGCTCCTAAGCAGACCAAGGTAGAGACAATAATTGTAATGCAATTCATTATGACAGTACTATTGTGAAGCCCAGATTTTTTTTCAGTGAATATCTGTTTATACCAATATATACCTATAGTAATTGATTTTTATTCTAAGATGGTCAGTATGAATCCATAATATGTGAATTTATGATTTAGTATTCTGCCTTAATTTAAGTAAAAGTGGACAGAGATGTATTCATCTAACTTGGAGATTCAAGCAGTACTACAGCTTTTTACAAGGGGTACAGTTTTAGTGTGCTGTACTTAATGTGTGATTAGATTGTATTTTTATCATTAATGTTTGTTTTATATCTTCACTCTTTCCAGATATCCTATTGCACTTAACGGCAGTATAATCTAAACTGATCTCATACTGGACTTCTATGGTATTGGCCATGCCATTTAATCCAAGTTTGATTGGTTACAACATACATATATTTTAATTGAGGAATATTTACTTTAATGTACACTGATTTGCCCTTCTAGTATTTGTTGCTCACCAATTGGTTAGTCATTGATTGGTCATCTTGGAGTATTTTATGTCTTTCATTGGCCAGTTCTCCTACTCTGTTTAGTTTAATGTTGTGATATTCTTTAATGAGCTAATCCCTCTAATGAAAATGCTCTACCTCTAATGTCTGCAACCACGATATGTGGGTGGACTTGATCGTGTATGCCTGTTATACCTTTATGAATATCTTTGACTACTTTTATCATACTTGAATAAAAGTTTTTAGTTAAGAGGTTGACTGCCCTAGGTCAGTGATTGTCATTGTCACGGGAAGAATATATCGGGCTTCGTGCTGAAGTTTCAGCTGTCCAGGGCGAGCTTAAAAAGCTCATTGAGTTAGTTACTGGTTTAGTAACTAATAATGCACAACTCGACAAAACGTTGGCTTCGCCTTGTTTAGTACAGGGTTGTGATGTTGCCCCTGTTCAAAGAGAACTGTCTTCCACTAAAGGAGAGAGGGAGGCCGGTTGCAGTATCCGGAAGACGTTACACTTATCTGCGGAGGTTTGCGAAAGGGAATGTAGCAGGAAGCGGTTACCAACGCCGGAAAGAGGTTTTCCTGGGGTTTTCTGTGAGACTGCAGATGCAGTTTGTGCTGCAAATGGTGCTATTGATTTACCCGACGCTTGTGAAGTGTCCGGTATTACATCTAAGGAGCAGGGTCGGTTTACCATCTTGGAGGATGCACGGAATTATTTCGACCCCATGCGGCTCACCCCAGCCCAGGATTTTACATTCGACTTCAGTATTACTCGGGCACGAAGAGAAGCGGAGCGTATTGGAGCTAGGCCAAAAACCACGCAGACTGTTAAATTAAATGGGAACAATAAGCAGAAGCCGATTCCTGGCAACAAAGGTACTGTGCTATATAAGAATTCTAGTCCGAATCAGGACTTTAGGTCGACTGCTAATTTTGATCGGACTATGCTTAAAGGACATAATTCTGATTTTTTACTTAAGAATGCCAATGAAAGAGACTTAATGGAGCGTTTTTTAAATGATCAATGTGAAAATTTTGACTTGGGAAAGAAAGGTTTATTGAATAACACCAATAAAAATCATGTTTACAGTACCCTTAAGGATATGATTTTTGATTTTGGAAAGAAATTAATTGCATACAAAAACTCTAAAATGGATGTGAGTTATTTGACTAGCTGTTTGGAAAATAAGGTTGTTCCCAAAGGCATACGTTTTTTTAAACTTCCACTAGGGATCACATATAACAATGATGTGATGCATGAATTTAATGTGTTATTTGACAGTTTTGGATATTCATATATGCAATTATTAATTAAATATCAACAAGAGAAGTGTGTGTTGCTGGCTGAACAACTTGAGAGTATGTATGAGGTAATTATCTGTGATGTTGATTATGATTCATGGAAAGAGCTTTTTAAAAAGCAATTTGTTTTGGCTGACAGTAAAGCTAACAATATTTTTGAAAGAAAATGCAGGAAGTTAACTAGGGACGTTGAATTATACAATACCAACAGGGCTTATATTTGGCCTAAAAATAAGGAAAAGTTGAATTATATGGAGCAAGGCCATGATATACAAGCCTCTAGATTTACCCATAGGGATTTTCAGAGGGACAGGCTACCCATTCACAGGCACCCAGACAGGCAGTTGAACCATTACAGGAGATAGCTATTGTTCCCCACACCAGTGTCAGTGTTTTAAGGGAGGGGGCACCTATGGGTGACTCTCACACATTGATTCCTTCTATTGTCCAGAATGAAAAATCTGAGGATACCTTACTGGACACTTCAGTTAATTTGTATAGACACCCTTGTACTTTTTGTTCTTATGAAGGATTCAATGTATACAATTACACTGACGTGGAGGTTGATGAACAATTTATTAGTGTTATGTGTAAGGGCATGAAATTTATCCCTACTGTCCGTAGTGATTTAGTTGACAATATCAAACAAGTGAAACTGTTTTGCCGCAAATTGAATTTAGCTATAGCGTTTAATAATCAAGTGGACCAGCCAGACAAGATAGTGGAAAAGCAATTAAAGAAGAAAAGTTCTTATATTCCCATTTCCCATCCTAGCATTGTTAATTTTGAAAAACTGGTATGCAAGGATCTGTATAGACTACATAGGGACATTAGGAACAGACATCATCTTTACTATGATTTTCAGGCCAATCTAACTCAGTCAGAGAAAAACTGTTTAGATAAAATGTCAAAGAATAAGGAGGTTCGTATTATGAAACCGGACAAGGGTGGAGGGATTGTTCTTTTTCACACTGAAGCATATATCTCCAGTATATATGATATTCTTCATCAGACCGATGTCTATGAAACTGTTTCTCTCAATCAGATAAATATAGGTCATCGTAGAATAGATTTGGCCATCGAAGAATATCTTATTGACAATAGGATCACCAATGAGACATACGCTTATTTGAAAAATGACTATCCAGTACTTGCTAGAATTGTCGGGATTCCTAAGATACATAAATCTTTGGATAAACCACCTTTTAGACCGATCATCTCAGGGTCCAAATCCAAAACATTCAACATAGGCAGATGGATTGACAATCAGCTCAAGCATATTTATGGGGTTATCCCTCAAATTTTGAAAGATTCGTGGAGCTTTTTGGGGAAGTTAACCCATGATTACTGGCAAACCAACCTTACCCTTGTGACCATAGACGTCGTGGATCTGTTTTCCTGTATCCCCAACAACATAGGACTAGAATATTTTTCCAATAGTTTACGAAAGTATTCAGGACTAAGTTGGGACAGGATTTGTTTGTTATGTGACATGATGGGATTGGTATTGGAACATAATTACATCACTTTCCAAGGGGAATTCTTTAAACAAATCAAGGGGGTGGCTATGGGTTCTTCCTGTGCCCCGATATTTGCAAATCTTGTGATGGTAGAATGGGAGGAAGAGACATTATTCAAAAGCAACTATTATGCTGATATAAAATTCTACGCAAGATATTTGGATGACATCTTTATTTTGTGGCAGGCTTCAGCCGAGAGGTTGGATGAATTTATGACCTTCCTCAACAACTCATCTGTCTTTTTAAAATTCACTCATAACACCAGTGATTACAATATACCTTATTTGGATGTTCTAGTTGGTTTGGATTCTAGTGGTTTTACATCTAAGCTTTACCGAAAACCCACATTTTCTAATGACTACTTGTATTTTTCCAGCAACCACCCACCATATATTTTTAAAAATATTGTCAAGGGGCAATGTATCCGCGCAGTGAGGATGTCGTCGACTGAAAGTGTTATGAGATCGGAATTAGACACTATTAAAAATCTATTTTTGAACCGCGGCTATCCTGCCAATTTGGTTTGGGATGTTACTGATTATGTGCAAAAAGAATGGGGGAATAAATATCCACCCCTGTTAGGCAAATATACAGTTGGGTTAAAAAATGAAGGGAATGATAATAGATCATTTGGTAGAGCATGTATCTTAACATACACTCCTTACACACATTTCATTCAAGATATTTTATGCCAACATTGGGACATTATCACAGCTTCGGAATTGGATCATATAGTGGGGCCTTTGCCAAGGTTTGTTTATAAGACAGGTGCCAATTTGAAGAGAATTTTGGAGAACACCAGTAAAGATAACGACAAAAAAGACATTTTTAGGGGCACCACCAAGTGTGGTAGATGCAAACAGTGCAAACATATTAATGAGGTTAAACACATCCGTTTAAAAGATACCAACAATACATATATCAAGACTAGAACAGGGAACTGTAATACTGTTCAGGTGATTTATTTGGCTACGTGCATGATATGTTCTGCGTACTATGTTGGCAAAACGGAAAGGAATCTGAAGAAACGTATTTATGAACATTATTATCGTATTCAGAGAAAAGATAGTAAAAATGCTCTATATAGGCACATACATGAGTGTGGTGAAGAGCATTTATTCCGTTTTGCCATTATAGATCACATACAAAGTTCTGTTTTTGGGGGTAACTGGAAGATGCAGTTAGCAGCATTGGAGAGCAAGTGGCAGATTTTGTTGGATGCCACTAGGCCACCCGGACTTAATGAATTTATCAGCATAAAGCCTTTCTTGGTATTGTCACAGTAAGATCTTGGCTTATTATTCCATCAGGATATTGTTAGCATTAGTAGTGCAATTATTTATATTAAGGGGGAACAGCATTGTTAGGTCAATATGCTTTTGTATTACACACTTGTATACATTTTATTCATGCATTTTTTATGAGTTTTTATGATATTTCTTATGATATGTATTGATATGCAAACATGCTATGTGTTTTGTTTAATTAATTTTATGTGTGGTTTAATGAACTATACCTTTAAAAGTTTTGGCGCCCTTTATGAACTGTTCTGGCTTTATATACCAGGTTGGTATGTCTTCAAATGGTTCTGAAGAAGACTGGTGTACCTAGTTGAAAGCGCTTAACCATTGTGTGGAAATAAAGGTTTTTTATTATTCTCCCGTGTACGAGTTTCCGTTGGTGGGCCTTGGTCTATACTAGTTATTCTAGGTCAGTGATTGGCTACTCAGATGTAGCCTGTATTTCTCACTGGCTAAGGCTCTAGTTTTGTTTATTTCATTATCCTTAGAGGTGAGCCCCATCTTGCCCTTCCGTAGCTATGTAATGCAGGCGGATCTGATGGTAAATGTTAACAGCACTCTTTCAATAGCTTTACCAAATAGGATAAGAATCCTCCAGTTATTATGTCACCTCTGCCCACTACATTGTAAGTGGGAAAATACACTTGCATTATTTGCTTTGTTTTAATTTTACTTTTTTATGGTTTTGGCCTGCAGCCATGCAAATGGGCAAGCATAACTAAGATGCTTTATTATTTGTGTATTCATTTAAGTCTGCTGCAGTAAAAATGGGCAGAAGGCAATAATAGAGGTGAACTTTATTTTGCCCTCCAGTAGCTGCGTAATGTAGCTGGACTTGATAGTAAATGTCAACAGCACCTTTTCAGTTGGTTTTCCAAACAGGTTAAGAATCCCCCAGTTATGTTACCTCGGCTTGTAAGTAGGTGGATATTTTTGCAAGCATTATCTACTTTTTCTTAAATTTACTTTGCTCATGGTTTCATACCTGCAGCCGTGCAAATGGGCAGGCGTAACTAAGATGTTTTATTATTTGTAGATTGATTTGTCTGCTGCCATAAAAACAGGCAGACAACAGTAATAACATTACTCTTTTTTTTCTGTTACACAGATCAAATTTGGAATGTAATGACTTCACAAACGGAGTAGCTCATTAAGTATTTTAAGTTTTTTATTATCAAGTAAGTGCTCATGATTTTTTAACAAGTGATCTTAGATATGATGTGAAGCTTAAGCTATGCTGCCTTTCACTAGAGATTATCTTTTTACTTACCATTTCGGGATTCAGTGAGATTTGTTTTACTAAGTCCCTAGTGACTGGTCAATGAATATTTTGCTAACTTATGATTGCAGTGTTACACTAAGTAATATGTTACTTCCTGAGCTTATTCTTGCTTATCTTTTATTGGCTGTGGGATGAAGGTATGTCCAACATTAGTATTATGATTGGTTGCTCATTTTCATTTTAACCAACAGGAACCTCTGTATACTTAGATCTGATAAAGACTAGTTCCGCCGAAAGCACTCATTGTTCTAGGCCTGCTTGTTGTTTTTATTACTTTAAGTTTTACGATTAAAGTTTTCTTTATTCACTTTTTGGTTTCATAGTGCATTTTAGCGTACTGCTTCTGACATGGTGATGAATTCAGGATTTTTTCTAATTTTGGATTACTCTGACCTGAATCGCCTTTAGCATGAGTTGAATTATTATATCTTCATGTTTGTCCTAATCAGTTGCAAGGCAAGACAATGAATGCATCTTTAGTAGTGTCAAAATCTAAAGTTCTGTGCTGTATGAAAATATGCCGTAACAGAAAAAAATATGTCGTAACAGAAAAAAACTAAGTGGTTATACAGAATATTTTGAAGCCTTTTGGTATGGAGAGCAAGAAAAGCTTTCAGTGACCATTAAACAGGAAATAAATTTTAAGGGGGGGGGGGGGTTACTTAGCTAAATGTCATTAAGGATATCTTACCCATAGGAGTGAGAACAAGAGACTTTGAGGGAAGACCTTAACTTAATTTGTAACTGGGGGAGAGAAAAAAACAAAGTTAGTGTAATGGGATTAGTTAGTGGAGAAACTTGTTTTAGGATGGGAATATAGGCATATAAAATGGGTTAAGAAGCTATAGAAAGTAATATAGTACCCTAAAAATGAAAGTTGTGAAAAACAAGTAGATGAGAAATGGCCCTAGTACCTTAACATCTAACCTGAGTAGAATTTCATGTTACCAGAGTATGTGTAAGTCCATTTTTTGAACAACTCCATGTTTCTGGATTTGCTCTAGTGGGTCCAGATACTTCAGATGGTTGCCACAATTATCTCTAAGTAGTGCTAGCTAGATGCCAGCTATCAGTGCCACGTTTTCCAGCATTATGTATGCTTCACTTTCATTTGCATGCATTCATAATATCTTTGGAAAATAACTCACATTCTTTCTGGTAAATGAGTATCCACATTTGTCTTGAGACATTTCTGGCCTCTGTGGCGTATGGACATGTAAAATGCTGTTCCACAAGGTATCCAGGTGGATCACATCTAAAATATTTTGTAGTAGGCAAACAGTTGATATCAGAGACAAATTTTTCATATAATGAAATACCCCATATACTCTGTATGCGTCAAGCTATTGACAGAAATATTAATATGGCACAGTGGTGCCATTGGTAGTAATATTGCCTCACAGAACAAGGTTCTCCTGCTTGATTCTTGGCTGGGGGTGCTTTCTTTGCTGAGTCTGCATGTCTGTCTTGTGTTTGTGTGGGTTTTCTCTGGGTGCTTTGGTTTCCAGCCCATTTCAAAGACATGCATTAGATGGACTGGAGACACTAAATTGGCTGAAGGTGTGATTGCACATGTTTGTATGGGGTATGGAGCAACAACTGCAGCAGGCCTAGTCACTTTGTTGAGAATATTGGCTCTATGTTATGGTATCTGTTGACGTGACACCTTGACCCCATTGCAAAAATGGGGAAAAGGGGGGCTGTGGGTGCGTTAATATTGCATTTATTAATAAATTAGCATAAACAGCACACTTTCTTGCTTGGTGACATTTCTATTTGGGTCATAAGGTATTCCTGACGTGTCCTGATTTGATCTATGAGATGCTGTTTCACCATGGTATGAGGTGGACACTGCCTGACATATTAACATAAAATATACATAGATGTTTACTGCTAAACGGGTATAGATATCTGGAAAATGGTGGTAGACACCAAGCAGCAGTGAGCTATTAGCATTGTGCAAAATCTTCTTTGCCCTTTTTTAAACGCATTACACATCTTCATAACTTTTAAAAACAAGCAAATTATGGTTTATTGCTTACTGATCATCTAATTTCTGTTTCAAGACATTTCTAAGCTTCCTTGCTGACTGGGCCTATAGAACACTGTTCCACAATGCTTCCACGTGGACACTGAGTTAAGTATTAACATAAGTATGCTATTTTTTTAATATTTTCATTGGTAACTAAAGAATGAACATTTACAGCTATGATAGTTAAACCCTAGCTATTAGTGCAGAGTTTTTCAGCATCATTTACCCTTTCATTTGATGCTGTAAAGTAGAATGGAACGTCCTATTGGGTCCAAGGCCTTTCTTAACCTATGTGCAGACTGTGAAATTGATATTCTTTAGTGGTTTTAAGTGGACATTGCCTGAGAACTCTGTTATTGGATATCATTACACAAGTAAAGGCTTCCTTATGCCCTCCACTTAGTCTGACCCACAGCAATAACTCGCAATTTCGTCTTGTTTAAATGTACAAGATACAGTGAATATGCAACATGCAGAGCAGTGTGAGAAGCAGTGTTAACATGTCAATAAACATGACATCCAATAGTCACAACTCTGGTATGCCAACAGTACATTTTATAGTGGTTTCAAATTGCAAAACAACTTGCCAAAATATCTAATGCAAAAACTACACCCAGAATGCATTCTGCTCCTCCTCCATGCAGACAGCATTGGTACCCACAAAGCACATGCAAAGCAGAACCTAATTTACCCCTGCATATTACAGTTCACTTATTTTAAAGTTTCCAAGCCTTTTGCATTTCTAGTACCATGGCAGGAATGGATCCCATTCTTAAGTCAAAGTTTGATTAAAGTTCATGAAATTACTATTGTTTCAGTCTTTCATGTTAGCCAAAAGAGCTCTTCGCAGCACCCACAATGTGCTCAGAACTCATGACTCCTGTAATTAATCTGGAGTTATATGTATCTGTAGCATATCTAAATAAGATTGTAAATTCTTTTATATTAGGCCCATTGCAACTACTACTATTGGAACTGTCTGGTTATCCTCCTTCCACATTGCTTCGATTCTGCCTGCAAGTCCTGTTATTTTATGACTTTGTCTCCCTTTCTCTCTCTCTATGTAAGACACATTAATCACTGGGTGTAGCGATTTCAATGATCAGTGCTACTTTTGTCTTTTCATGGACTTCAAAAAACAGATGCTAGGAAAAACAGATATAGAACTGTTGGTAATGGGTGATCCCATGTGATATAAACATCATCATTCTCTATAATGCTTTCTGGTTCATGTTTCCAATGCTTTTCAGCTACTTCAATATTGTAATGATTGTACAATTCCCAGTGCAACAGTCTTGCCTCATTATTATGCCTTTCAGTATGCAGGCCCTCTGCTATTACTGTATCGCACCCAGCAAGAAGATGTGCAACTGTTTCCATTTCTGTTTTACAGAACCTGTATTGGTCTCCCACATGTTGAATGGACTTTGTAAACCAACATATATGTAGTCCATTATTATGGATGCCAATAGTAACCTTTCATCTCTTTGTTTAAATTCACCTTTCCTTAACCATTCCTGCATCATATCCTGAACAACTTGAAGTTGTTCCAGGAGTTTTCTGTACTTGCAGCTATATGCCTTTTCCACATTTCTTGCCTTCTCATCTGATCCTTAGTCTTTCTTTCTTTTGTTTTTTGGCACATTCCATTGTTTTTTTTTTTTTTTTTTTTTTGTCGTCTTCTACTGGATTGATTTCCATTCCCACTTGACACAGACATGCTTCTGCTAAACTAAGCAGGGAAATCATCTTAGACTTGTTCTCAACTTTTAAAACTTTCACTATGTTTGGATCTCATGAAGTCAGCAGACGTGTTTGCAGTCCTACAACTGCAGGTCTATACATGTAATCAATTTCAAGGTGGCCTGTACCTCTTTCAGAATGAGCATTATATAATTTTGGTATATACTGATTTTTATATATCATCTGATAAATGTGAAGCATTTTTCTTGTTTTCCTGTCCAACTGATCCAATAACTTTTGGGGCCAATCAATTACCCCAAACATGTAAGTTAGAACACGAAGAGCAAATTGGTTTATAGCTTGGACTTTGTTCCTAGATGTCAGGGCTGTTTTCAGTATTAATTTGTCTTGTAAAATATTCCTTACTGAAGTTTGTTCACATTTGTGCGCGTTTTATTGTCAGTCCTTCAATTACAAAATATTTATACACTTCCTCCTGGTCACATTCCTTTTATTACATTCAAGTTAGACTGATATTTTCTTACTTTTACAGTTTTCATGCTTTAAATGTTGATAAATGTGGAAAAATAAATTACATTCTTGCATTTATGTCGCAAGTCTTAACCACTTGCATTTTTGCTTTCAGCTCATCATCTGATGCACTATGCAGTTTTAAGTCCTCCACAAAAAGAACGTTTATGCTTGGTTGTTTTCTGGCAGCCAAATTGCAGCCATGACCTAATCTGTTATGTAGAAAACTTAATGGGTTAAGGGTAAGACAAAAGAGCAGCAGTGACAGTCACCCTGAATATCCCCTTCGAATATTTATCCATGGGATAATAATTTGCGTCTTATCATGGCTTGGGTGCAAAATGGTTTGACACTGTTTCATGGTCACTGTAATATAATTAATCATTGTAGGGAGTATCTTGTACATCTGTAAGCAGTCCTTTATCCATGAATGTGGGATGCTGTCAATTTTTTTTGTGCTATATCCATGCCATACTTAGTTTCTTTCACTTTTTATAATTTTCCATTATGACTTTACCAACAACTTATTCTCTGTTCCATATGACTTTATTTTGTTTTCCTTTTCTTTTTCTGCAATGATAGTTTATAATAATTTAGAATACAATTCAGTCAGCATCAATTCCAGTAAATAATTTATAAATTATCAGAGGACAAGTTATTGGTCTATACTTTTTAGGATAGTTTTGATGTTCAGTCTTAAGGAGTAGAATTTTTTTATATGTTAACCAGGTTGGTGTCTATCTGGGATACGCATATTAGTAGTTCTGTCTCCGGGCTTAAATCTTGTTGAAACTTTTATCTAGACGTTGGGGACTGCATCTTGGCCATTTTGGAGCTTTTCTTAATTTTGTTTCTCTGGCTGTTACTTTCCATGTCATATCCTGTACATTTGAACTCCTTTCTATTAATTTTTCTATCCATTCAGTGTCTTATGTTCCACAGGGTCTTCATGGATATTGCTCAAAAATGTATCTTTCTTTTTTGATGGTATTTCTATTCATTTACTTTTTCTAGTTCTCAAAATGTTTTTGGGTAATCAATGACTTGCTTATTTTGTGCTGTTCCTTTATATTTATCTGCATGTTCTAAGTTTTTCTGCCTGTGCTGATAGTTTTAGTTTATTATTTGCAACAGTGTACAAGAGCCTAGTCTGTTATAAATACTGCACTTTTGTTGCTGTCAGATGTATGCACTGCATTCCAATGCAACCCCTTATAGCCCAGATGTGGCCATAGACAACAGCCTCTTTAACATGTATACCTCAAGGGGCTGACTCTAATAAATAAATACACATAATTATAAATAAACAAACACATGATTAATAGCCATAGTACTACATATTTCACTTTGTCATTGTCAGACATATGGTAGAACCCCTCCCACAGACACATGCCCCCCAATCACTGACCATTTATTCCATCAGATCAGATGAGTGAATAAACGTCTAAATACCTCTCTCAGTGGTATCACAATAAATAAAAAGGCTTTCAAAGAACTCTACCACACACACAGACACCCAAGTATACATATAAATATTCAGTGCCACGTAGTGCGAAATGGCAGTGCTACTCACTGTATCACTGTGCCAGTGTAAGTTGATTTTACATACATGCTGCTCCTGCCAAACCACTGAAAATATCCCCTGATCCTGTTCAGTGCTGCTGATTGTGAGAGAAAGTGAAGGAAATTGTGGCAAACTTGCTACTCTTAAATGCAGTAACTCCTTCATATACAAGCATAAATTATAGCAATATTAATTTTTCTTCGATTTTGATAAATGGAGTGAATGTATGAGATGCCTCATTAGTGACTGTGTAGCTGTGATCAAAGAGCAAAAAGGCAAAGTTACTTTTATCTACAGACAGCCTCAGTTTAGATACTGAATATCATAACACTGAATTGTACAGATTTTCACAGAATGTCCAGATTGTTGCCTCATTTTTTTGGTCTGTTCCTCATAAAATTTGTGGTTTGCTGTTTAATTACAATGGATTTATGTCACTAAATAATGAAAATTTGAATTTCAGACTTAATATCTTTCAGGAAATGCATGCTACCACACATCCTGTTAATCTAGCAGCTTTCTAAGTTTATAAAACAGGTATTTAAAATCTGTCCCTGGAAAATGATGCAGAAAACAACAGTTCAGCACAGGTATCAATCCACAGATATTAAGTGCTTTCATCTAAAATAAATGTTGGGTGACTTCAGAATAAAATTACAAAGAAATCACTGACTTCAAATACACAATTCTCCCCACTCATTGGTCAAACACTCACATAGGGACACTCCCTTAATGGTCTCTTAAAACTCAGTTATTTAAAACCAAAATTATAAAACAATACAACAGCATAAAAAATGTGAAATATGAAATGCAAAAACAAAGTAATAAATTATAAAAAAATACACATTTTAACTTTAGCAAAGGTCCCACGGACATTCTGTCATTAAGTCCAGGTGGTTCACAGTCATTGCTTTTAATCTGCCACTTCAACTCTTGATACTCCAGGAAATCATCAGTGGGTCCCCCTTGAGGGGCCAAGTCCGCATGGTCAATACCACAAAACATAAACTTGTGAGTGGAATAGATTTTAATGTCTATAAAGGGTGGTGGTCTCATTTTTATGCCCTGTATCATACATGTGCTGATAAATACTTTGTCTGAAAGCCCTCTTGGTCTTCTCCACATAAAAAAAATGGCACAGGACTGGCACAGAGCCACACTGGAGTACCAATAGTATTTTTAGATGGTTTAATAAAACCAAAATTCTTTATCTTAATTTTCTCCTTATTAACTATAAATGGACACTGTGGGCATCTCCTACATTTAAAACTCCCACCATTTATTGGCATAACAGAATTTTCCTCCAACAGCCCCTTAAATGAAATGTCCTTTTTGTAAACAAAGCTGGCTTGTTGCCCAATAGACCGGCAACTGTGGCATCCATTCTTCAAATTCTCCAGTATTTCATAATATCTTTAATATCATAGAAGTCTATATTAAAGGGCAAAATTAAAGCTTTATGAAATCCATCAATTGCACTGGTGCCCTCTCTGTGACTACCATCAATTTTAGAGTACAACAATGCTTTAAATAACCCATCAGTCCTTTTCCCTCTTAACCTCACTAGCTATGTTGCCACAAATGAGTCTGGGTAACCTCGTTGCTTTAGCATTCCTGTCAAGACCCTACATTCCTCTAAAAAAATCATCACTACCTGACACCATTCTGGCTAGCCTAACAAGCTGCACCTTTACTCTAGGGCCCTTTTTTGATGTATAGGATGCCAACTACAGAAATGCAAAAGAGAGTTAGAGTATGTGGATTTCCTGTACAAATGTGAGGTGAATGTTTTTTTGCCATAGTTTTTTTCTTAAACTTAATTACTTGGATGTGAAAATTATCTTTTTCAACAGATATGGTGAACTTCAGAAAAGATGTAGTCTCGTGAATATATTGGAAAAAAACTCTGTAATCTATCGACACCTCCTTTCCAAAACAACACTATGTCATCCAGGTAATGGCCATATAAGGCCCACCAATCATTAAATGGTGAATTTAAAACAAAAAGGTCTTCCCAGTGTGCCAAAACTATATTGGCAAAAACAGGTGCACAGCAAGCACCCATGGCCACCCCTGTCTTTGTTTAAAAACTGACAGTCAAAAATCAAGAAGTTATTTTCCAACACTAGTTCCATACAAGTTCTTATTGTCAATATAGTATTGTCCCCATAGTAGTGTTACTACATAAAAACTCATGGAACCATTCTATTCCTTGATCATGGGGTATGACTGAGAAAAGATCACAAATGTCAATGGTTACCATTAGCAGATTATCATCGTATATGTCCTTGCTGATCTTACTCAGGAAATCCCAGGAATCCTTAAAAAGGGTGGCCCCTTGGTCAAGTACATGTTTGACTTTCGAATTGATGAACTTAGCAATTCCAAAAGTCTTAGATGCTCTTAGCATCCACAATGAGATGAAGAGGGGGTTGGAAATGGACTTATGGATTTTAGGGATTCCAAAATTAGTAGGAGTTTATGGGTAACATTTCCAAAAAAAATGTTCTTCCAAACTAATTTATCCATTAAATAGTTCATCTAAAGTCAAATCAATGTATCTATGGGCTATATTGTTTGTTTTGAGAAATCTCAACGCAAGTGACACTGTATAACACCTATACATTCTACTATTATAGTCCTCTACATCCATAATAACCAAACCCCCACCCTTATCCAGTTTCATGTTTCTGATGCTCTTATCTAAAATATTCTGTAACAGGCTAGTTTTATGTGCCGTCATATTTGTTGTCTGATTTTTACCAGACCTTGAAGTTCTGATCTCACTCTCACAGAGCATCTCGAACATATGTACCATAGGGTGTGGGGGTGGAATTAAGGTACTAGGCCTTTTTAGAATTGTAGATGGGTGTCTCACATTCTCCCTTTGCTGAAAATATACAGCAAGATTCAGTTTTCTAGTCAGTGTTTTGACCTGCAAAATTGTTTCAACCAAGCTAGCCCTTTTGGCAGGAACAAAGTTAAGCCCTTTATCAAACAGGTCTGCCCATTTGGCACTGACCATAGTATGACTCAAATTATAAATGTTAAAATCCTTTGCAGTATTCTGAATAATTTTAGTATCAAAATTGGTGGATACCATATTATCAAGGCTACTGCGGTGGTGGTGCTGCGGTAGCATTGTCGCCTCACAGTAAGATGTCCTGTTCGATTCTTGGCTAGAGCGTCTTCTGTGTGGAGACATGTGTGAAAGGGTGTACCTTCATTGAAGGTTGTGCATCAGGTCTGGCAACTCGGCATGTAAAAATCTACTGCCAATCATTAGCGGACCGGAGTTCCACTGTGGCGACCCCTAAATGGGCAAAGCCGAAAGACACAACAACCATATTATCAAGGCTAACATCAATGCCTGTTTCAGTCAGGTCTGCCCATTCAGTACTGACTGCGACTTGGTCCAAATTGTTAGAACTTAGGTCATGCATTAGATTTAAATCAGGGATGTGAGATCTGCCATCCACAATATTTGATTCTGTCTGTAATAGGAGGCTCCCTGTCTCTTCATCTTCTGCCCCCTCCATCTCTGTTGATCTTGGTGTAATGCCTGTCCCTGGTTCCAATTTCTTTGTGCCCCACCCCTTTGGTTTATTATTTGTTGTGATCTCCTCAAAGAAGGTGGGCCTAAAAGGGGCATCTTGTTGAGAAATGTTAAAATTATAATTCACTTCACCATCCTGAGGCCTTTCTGGTCCATCATAAAATCGATTTTGTTGCCCCATAGGGAGGTCGCGGTACGCATTACCATTGTTATAATCAAGTTTGTCCTTGGATAACATTTTAGCCTTCCTATTTTTCAATTCAATTAAGTTATTGTCGACATCATGAAAAATACAATTGTAGTCTCAACATTTTGTTCAAACAGCACATCATTCTTAATGCCAACATCAAGTTTGTTAATATTATTAAGCAACACCATCTTTCTGTTATCAGTAATTAATAAATTCAAAAGTTCACAACCTTGTCTGTTAAATAGTTTTAAGAAGTCCTGGTGTAATTGTGAGTTCTTGACTAGTCCTGTGGGGATACTTCCACATGCACAGACCTTTGGGAAGATGTTCACATTTCAGGCATTCATGAATATAACCATTTTCAAGCTGCAGTTTTTTGTACTTGAGCACTACTTCTTTAAAGTGATTTGTTTGTTTGTCCAAAGTCCCATTGACAACATTCATGTTAGCATTATGGTTTCCCCAGGCAGTTTCTTTACTTAACCATTGCTCCACTGAAAAAAAAACAGTTTCCTTCATTGAAGCTTCCAACATTATCATGCAAACAGGAAACATGTCTGCATAGCATGAGAATTTAAAGAAACCGTGTCTCTTAAGTTACTAGATTCCAAGCTATTATGTCTTTGACCAGGGGTAATAAAAGACTGTTCAGAGGAATGAGAACAATTATAATGTCCTCTGCTAACAGAGTCAAAGTTCTGTTTGTTATAAAGTCAGTCAGCTTTTTGTGCTAATTATGCAGCTGTAGTAGATAAGGCAGACATGGACTGCAGTATGCAATCCAAGTCAGTACCTGAAGCAGAACCATGGAGGACCCACTGATGATTTCCTGGAGTATCCAGAGTTGAAGGTAGCATATTAAAACCAATGCCTGTGAACTACCTGGGCTTAATGACAGAATGTCCGTGGGACCTTTGCTAAAGTTAAAATCTGGGCATTTTTTATAGTTTACTTGTTTTTTGCATTTCATATTTTACATATTTTTATGCAATTTTATATAATCTTTATTTTAAATAAGAGTTTTGTTTAAGAGCATATTAAGGGAGTGTTCCTATGTGAGTGTGACCAATGAGTGGGGAGAATTGTGTATTTGTAGTCAGTGATTTCTTTGTAATTTTATTCTGAAGAAGTCTGACATTTATTTTAGATGAGTGCTTGATAAATATCTATGGAGTGGTACCTGTGCTGAACAGTTTTCTGGATAATTTTCTTGGTTTGCTAAAATCTGTCCCTATTTTTAGGCCTTTGTCCAGATTTCTTGCACTGAGGTATGCTGAATATGTGTACTTCAGATGTGTGATGCCCCCCCCCCCCCAAACACAATCACAGTAGCGTACATTGTTTCACACACACATTAATCCCAGTACAACAGTCCCTCTTACTTGACACAACTACACACACTGGGTCTGCAGAACCAGATTAGTGAATGAGCGAAATGACAAGAGGCTGCTTTTATTTACAGATAGCCCATGCTGTCACAAAGCAGTTATAGCGGTTACTGTAAACTTCAGACATCTGATTGTCATAAAAAGCCATGTAATGAATGTTTGCTTCATTCAAACAGTTCCCACAGATACAAGTATTCCAAATTACTTCTCCCAGATCACCTTAGTCCTCTAAGGCCAGAAAAATGAACAAACAGCAGCTAGTCACTTTCCTTCACAGACCGCCTCCATTATTATAGCTACTTTATGGACATCTCAAGCTCAAATGTTTCTCTTGTTTTATATATATATATATATATATATATATATATATATATATATATATATATATATGTATAAAGCTATATAAAAATACACACACGCGCGCACACACACACACACACACACACACACACACACACACACTGTGCACCATTTGCCTAGTCTCATTGGACAAATGAAATGACTATAGTGTACACATTGAACTGTGTTTATTTCTATATGGCATAATGCGCAGTGGTTCCCTCTCTTATTCAGTGGTTGATTGTGGAAGGTGGAGTGGATAGCGACAGCTTGGCTCCAGGACTTGCCTCTTCATAGCAGTGTTAGCTTATTCTTCACCGAAGCATATGATAAATACATAGTTATTTAACTTTAAGGCCATCATACTTTAGCCTGCAGTAGTACACTGGGTAACTGTATGAAATGTCAGGATCTGCTGTCATGGTCCCATAATGCTGATACTGAATGACTGAAAAAATGGACTTGCATATACTAAGTCTATGATGGCCACCTCTCAGAAAATTCCCTTTCTCTAAAGTATGTCAATCTCAGAGGTAGTATATATAGGTTTGGGGTGTGCACAGGGGCTTGCCTTCTGCTAAAATGAAATTTAAAGGAGATGTGCGATGTTTGATATTAACTCTTCTGCAATTTGGTGTTTTTTTTTTTTTTTTTTTTTTTGGCATGCTTGCACTCTGTTAGAAGTGCTGACATTTCAGTAGGGAGTCCATCACAGTCTCTTTCTAAATCAGGAATTCAGATGAGACTATTTCAGCCAGCTTCATCTGGAGAGGCACAGACATCTCCTTGTTTGATAGGTCACTTTTCTTGTGTTAAGATCTGTGCAGTTCCAGGTAGAAACTTCTTACAAATATCTTTTGTAGAAATAATGAGTACCCTTAAAGTAGTGCTGAAATATTTTTTTGCAATACCACCATATCATCATTGTTTAATATCATGGGATGATTGCAGATGACACATTCACAGCAGGGTGTGCAGTTCTGTGGGTACAGGAAACCAACCAGATACTTTCAAGAAAGACTTATTAAAAAAAACAGACCTTTACTCAGTTTTTTAAATAACAACTATTAACTTTTTAATGCTTGCAGTTAAAAATGCACAATCATTAGACTTGGTGACTGTGATTGTATATATTTAACTGCTTGCCTGGGGGTGGGTGGGTGTTTAGGGTATTAACATTTTTAATAGGGAGCACACCAGCACTGCAGACATAAAAGGCCAGCTCTTAATATGGATGTCTTACTATAGACATGAATGGGATAAATATTCGGATGCAGCTGTCGGTGCAAATGATTTAGATACAAGATATGAGGTGGTGTAACCTGTGTACAAGAAAGGAAATACAATTGTACTGGATACTAAAGTATGATTGGGGTGGGGTGGGGGTCATTGAAAATAAGGCACGGATGTGAAAAGTTAGTGTATTGAGAGAACCACGATCTTGGTGGACATATTTTGCCCTGGAAAAGACATGGAGATCTACAAAATTAGAATTTTAATTTACAAGTGTTTGCATAAATGCTTCTAAATCCCAAAGAGGTTTTGAAAAGATTTTTCATGGAGAAAGGGGGAATTTTTGGAGATGTAGTCAGGAAGAATTAGATTGCCATTTTATAAGTGTTGAAGGTAGTAAGGAAGGAAGGGAAGTGTTTAACTTTTATTAAAATTAATTTTCTGGGGATATGGGAGGGAAAAGAGCTTAGGGATGAGGGAAGGAAGACCTACTGATAATTACTGACAAAAAAAGTGGTTACAAGAAAATGTGTCTTTATAGCTCCCATAGATGAGAACTGGAGAGCAGGAGAAAAAGCAGTTTGGAAAATGAAAAAGTCTATAAATGGCTACCTTGGCTAAACTAGTTGTATAATAGTAGCTAATGAAAGTATGGAGTTGGAAGGGTATGAAGATAATTGGTCTAATTTAATAGAAGGGGGTTAGGTAAAGGAGGAGTTTGACTAAGTCTATGAAAAAATGTTACTGTAGAAAATGTTACTGTAGAAAATGTTACTGTAGACATGCTGTAGTTGCCTAACTTTCAGTACTTTTATTTTTTTTTTAGCCCCATAGTAAACTTTTGTAATCTTATAGCATGTAATTTTAAAGGCACTATATAAATGGGGAAAAATTATAAACAGAACATACCATAGTTTAGTTATTAAAATGACTTGACAGTTCGAATGTAAAACAAAAATGTGATGGTTAAAGAAAATGTAAGCGATCCGAAAAATGTGATGTATGCATATAACTGTGAAAGTGGTAGCCAGGAATTCTGGGATAAACCACCATGTACATGTGGACAATTGGCTCTGAGACTGGACAGTAATTAGCTGGTTATTCACTGAAAAATCAGGCACCATGCATAACGTTTGCCTAATGTGTAAAGGGTTTTACTGCTGATAAAGATATGCATTATCAAATATAAAAATATAGTACTCAATTGTATAACATATACAATTAAAAAAAACACTTCCCAGGCATGACATGAAATTGCATTTGAAACAGTGGATCACAAACAAAGTTGCCCTCCTTAGGCTTCATGCACAGTCATACAGTGGTTTAAACATTTTTCTCAGTGTCTGAGCTTCCATATTTAACAATGATTCTGAAACTCGAAGTTTCAGAAAGAGCATCAGTGGGGGTGGGGGGCAGTCTTAACACTCTTTATTATCCGTATTCCTCTACACTCTACCATGGGACCCCACCCATCTCACCTGCATATTGTACACCCATGACTTTGTTGCCAAAGCTGGGAAATCTATAAAAACAGTAACACAAGAATTACAAAAAAGTTCTGTTATGGAACCGGCTGGTAACCATCAATAGCAACTAAATTAACATTATACTTTTCAGAACCATCAACAATTAAATAAGGTAGGGACCTGTCATCACTGACTTGGCACCCCCTTGCCAATGACCACCACTCACATCACCATTTGCTATTACATAGACCAGAACCTGACCTGTACTCCTTATACTAAAGCCTTACCATTTGTTCCAAAGTATCCATCTACTTAATATTGAAGTTGGAAGGTCCATAGCAGTGTACTGTTACCTAGACGAGAACACAGTCTGATTTATCCCTTCTCTCCACATAACACTCCACTAATTCAAACAACTGAAAATTAAATGGTGCATGTCATTCATCTGGCTAAACAAGGAGAACATCATTGTTTTACTGTAGAAAAATATAAATAGCTATTAGTGCAGGCAAGAGCATCTTTGCTTCTAAACACAATGTACAAAACACACAATAGGCTTTAGTGGTGTACGGTATTCATTATGTACAGATTATGAAACGCTGATTAAATATTGTCTAAACTCCCTTTTAAACTTGCCACTGCAGAGAACCTTTGCCAGATAATTTCCATCATAAGGAGTGGGGTAATTCAAGACAGTAAACTAACAGAAGGCTTAAAATCTATTTTTTAAACCCTGATGAATCCCACTGCATCAGAGATGCAGACCTTATTCAATGTCTCAACCTTTTTACTGACAACCACTTATGACAGTCAAGGAACCCTCTGAGGGCTTTCCAGCTATTTATTCCAGTACCTTTACCAGTCTACTAGGATGTCACAATCAAGAACAAATACCTCAGCCATGGTCCTAGTAAACCAGCTGCAGTTACTACTACAATGCAAATAAGCAAGGCAGATCACTAACCACTGAGAATAATGCAACTGAAATGTAATGTGCTGTTTTTTATAACTCATGCAATTGCAAATCTTTTATGGCTCCTAGTAGTAACGTATTTTTAAACAGCATTGACTTCCTTTTATGTAGTGTAATGCAGTAGAACAGCTCCAGAGTAAGTTGTAACGTATTTTAAACAGCACTGACTTCCTTTTATGTAGTGTAATGCAGTAGAACAGCTCCAGAGTAAGTTGTAACGTATTTTAAACAGCACTGACTTCCTTTTATGTAGTGTAATGCAGTAGAACAGCTCCAGAGTAAGTTGTAACGTATTTTAAACAGCACTGACTTCCTTTTATGTAGTGTAATGCAGTAGAACAGCTCCAGAGTAAGTTGTAACGTATTTTAAACAGCACTGACTTCCTTTTATGTAGTGTAATGCAGTAGAACAGCTCCAGAGTACGTTGTAACGTATTTTAAACAGCACTGACTTCCTTTTATGTAGTGTAATGCAGTAGAACAGCTCCAGAGTACGTTGTAACGTATTTTAAACAGCACTGACTTCCTTTTATGTAGTGTAATGCAGTAGAACAGCTCCAGAGTAAGTTGTAACGTATTTTAAACAGCACTGACTTCCTTTTATGTAGTGTAATGCAGTAGAACAGCTCCAGAGTAAGTTGTAACGTATTTTAAACAGCACTGACTTCCTTTTATGTAGTGTAATGCAGTAGAACAGCTCCAGAGTAAGTTGTAATGTATTTTAAACAGCACTGACTTCCTTTTATGTAGTGTAATGCAGTAGAACAGCTCCAGAGTAAGTTGTAACGTATTTTAAACAGCACTGACTTCCTTTTATGTAGTGTAATGCAGTAGAACAGCTCCAGAGTAAGTTGTAACGTATTTTAAACAGCATTGACTTTCTTTTATGTAGTGTAATGCAGTAGAACAGCTCCAGAGTAAGTTGTAACGTATTTTAAACAGCACTGACTTCCTTTTATGTAGTGTAATGCAGTAGAACAGCTCCAGAGTAAGTTGTAACGTATTTTAAACAGCACTGACTTCCTTTTATGTAGTGTAATGCAGTAGAACAGCTCCAGAGTAAGTTGTAATGTATTTTCTTACTTGGCATAAGCTAAGTTTTTTATACAAGTTACAAAACACCTGAATGAGTTAAACAAATGTTTCTTTGTAATTAGTGATCAAAGTTCTGTTTCATTGCATTGCCTAAAAGGCACAGGCTGTAGCTGAAAGCTGTCTTAATACAGTTAAATAAAAATAGAATAAAACCCAAAAATGAGCTACCCTGCATCTAATTTGTGCATTTTATGATTATGAAATGCACAGCAAAAAACAATTTCAGTACTTGTGCTGCAGTTGTAAGATGGCATAAACATTAACAGTAGATACAGTTTCTTTGTTTTCCAATAGTTACCATTTCTTTGGTTCACAATGCTTTTAACTCCTTTGTTGATGTAGCACGTGCCAAAAGTAGCATTTTGGGTCAGCAGTGTAAGTGTAAGCAAATTTAGAAATTTAAAGTCCCATTCACAGCCTTTTTAAAATGCTGTCCATGTCAGAAAATATACTACTGATTGGTAATACACTGACTACCAAATCCAGTGATGCAGTTATACAAAATAGTTACCATATATCCTCTAATCTACGGTAAAATGAAAAGAAACAATGAATGGTGGTAACTGATTATACAATGACCCCCCCCCCATCAATATTCCAAAACGTGCACGCTGATTGGTCAGCATGCCCGTTGTAAATTAGACTTCGACTAATGCAAAAAGGTCTGGTCGACCGGACTTTTTCCATTAGTGCAAGTTTTTTTTTTTTTTTTTTAAGACAGCAACGGAGAACTGAAGAGCTCCGCTATGTTAAACTCTCTTAACATAGTGAGACACGTTTAAAAAGCAATGGAGATCTTCCTTTCTCCATTGCTTCCACACACAGCTCTGATGTACCATGTAAGCATATGCATGCACAGTACATCAAAATGCCGCAGAATACTGGAAAGTAAGTATTTTTTTCTTAAATAATGTCATTGTATAATAGCAATAACCCATTTCTGGGTGTGGGTAATGCTGGATTTACCCATGGTTGTCTTTGCTTGGCCACTTGGGCTTCGCCCTCATGACCAAACCACAACCAACTGTGGGTAAATCCAGCATTACCCACACCCAGGCGTTGGTTATTGCTTAAATATTCAACAGCTAGGATTAGTATCATCAAATAAATACTGGACAAAAGTTTGTGTCATGGACCAGCCCACCCACCAGGTTATTCAGTGAGGTGAATAAATCAACAACCAACATTTAAAATGTTACTGCCGTCAACTTTACAATATAATCAGTACATTTCCCAATTCAGCTCATGATTCCTGTGTTTTAAAACTCTAAGATTTTGAACCTGAACAGGCCTCTGATGCACTTAAAATGTCTGGCATAATAACTTTGGCTAAGAATAGACAATGAATGTAGTTCTCCTCCTGCATATAATAAAACTAACAATAATACCCATTTATTAATCAGATAGGCCCGCTGGAGAATGTCCCTTTACAGAGGTGACCCTGGAGTGATTAAGTAAATTGCTCAAAATTACACAGAAGGTAAATGAGGGTTAAGTGAAAAATAACTTCTACCACAGGAACTACGGGTCACATCCTTAACTCTCTGCACCAACTGCCAAACTTGCTTTGGGAATTTTAATGTGCATGTGGTTTGGGGGCTTCTTTGTACTCTGTTCTCTATTAAGTTAAGCAGGCACTGTTTTGTAACAGAAGAAAAGCTATATTGTCACATGTTGAAATATCCCTGAAACCCTGACCTATCTTACATCACTATTGTATAATGTAATACTTTAAGGAAGCACTATTCAACAGTTCTAGTAACACCATCTCCGGAATAAGTTTCAAATGCTATAAATAACGTGAGTTTTTAGGTTTTAGGGTAACACAAGCAACTATGATAGAGGAAGAAAGTGGTTTTGGAACATAAAAGTATGGTGAAGCATTTAAACATTATAGGCTGCTGTTTTAATTTGAACAGAGGTCTTTGATATGAAATACATGTGTACTTCCATTTTGTGGAGAATATTTTTAAAGTAAACGTTAAAAATACAAACATGCTTCACTACAATATCATTATCAAGGATAAAATTTCACTGCAGTATATTAACAGGTAGGATAATTTTAACATTTTCTTGGCTATTAAAATACTTATCTTCTACAACTGCACTATATTAGGATAATTTTATTTAATGTATGGCAGTACCACAATGGCAGCATTTTATCTGTTAAAGCTGTTTAATAAAACATTTCTAGCATGCAGCAGGCAGTTACTTGCACATTTTCCTTAGCTTCACAAAAAGACCCAGTAAAGTATGCAGTTGAAATTTCTTGGTACATGTTCCATTCATAGGAGTAGCTTCCTTCATGGTCCAGAATCATAAAACCTTTAGAAAGATATTATTGAACAGATAATTGGCCTGCAGTTAAATATTAAGCTCCCATTAGATTAATCAACTCACTTGTGCCAAGAAGCAACCGACTCTAGTAAGACTGGTACTTAGTTTTCATGGTTCTTGTGTTTAGTAAGACCACATCAGCATTACTGTGCAATGAACAGGTATCGATTGGACCTTTACCTAGGAAGAGTCTTGTTACTGACAATTGAATTAGGACATGTACTAAGAGACTTCATGCTTGTGGTCTACCCAGACAGGTCCTGCTTTCCTGCTTGCTCATTCTGGAACTGGAGAGGAAGATGAGGCTAACGCTTCACATTCATAAAACAGGTAAACTTTAAATTGTTGTATTTTCTTAATTTACCTTTTTAAAGTAACAATGCTTTTTTAGGGCATAATAGTTTAAAATTCACCTCTGAGAGAGGATTTTACAATGGTAAAGACATTTGCAATACATATTTCATAAAGTATGCCACTCCTGTGGTATAGAGGGATAAAGCCCTGACTATGGCCCAAGGAAGATGAATTTGTTTAGAAGCTTGGGTGACTGATGGAATGGCAGGGAGTGATGTGTGTTACCATCCCTGGGGGAGAGCAGCCCTATGGGTAGCTCTAGTGGAGGCTGGGGACAGTTTCTATCAGAGGGCATGTCCAAATGGGAATAGGGTGGGTACATGACTGGGGTGCCAGAGGTGGGGTGAAATGTTGCACACCCCCATTGCATGACCATGCCCAGACTTTACCACTGGAGCTGTGAGAGAAGAGATTATTGGGGGTAGGTCATAAAAGAAACCCCTCCAGTTGATGTTGACAAACCAGATCCCAGGATGCTCTTAGGTTGTGTGTCTGCCCTAGCCCTATGGGATGAAGTCAGGGGAGGTAGGAGGTGGCTGGCAAGACCCAGCGATGGATGTAGGGGATTGGGCAGAGAGCTGTAGGATAAAGCAGAGGGTAGAAACAGTCCCCTCCAAAAAATCTACAAACTATAGCATAGAACTAAGTTAATATGCATGTTTTAATTTGTTTACATTATTTCTTGGCAATGTTATGTATTAGAATTTCATTGAAATGCGATAGTTTTTACAGTTCATCTCAGCATCAGTAAAGGGTTTGAATTGGAATTAACTGGACCACCAGCTCAAGAAATATTTTTATCATGAAACATTGACAATATATCCTTTACATACGTAAAAAATGATGCTGAGCGATGTTTATAAACTATCACTTCAGTGTGTTAAATCCTGTATATTTAACATTCAGTTTAAGATTAATTATAGTACTGTTTTTGCAGAGCTATATATATATCCTCCATGTGCTCCATTTATTACATTATTATTTTTAAACACCTTTATTCAATTATCACTTAAGACAGGTAAACCTGCATTAACAGAATACCCATTTTAACATTTTTCCATTTAAATACAATATATATATATCTCATATATTTTACTTGCTATCATCAATCCAACATTACAAAAAATACCTGGATTGCTGCCTTCCCTTAAACCTCAGTCTTCATCCTTATGAACATTATTATGCATATATTGTTCCCACAATTTCCCTTTACTGTTATGTAATTTGCTCTTTTCTTTTCTAAAGATCTATTATCTCTCTTAAAATATCAAAAACCTCAAATATAGTTCGTATAGATGCTGATTTCCATTTTCTAGTAATCGCTTTTTTTTGCAGATAATAGAAACTTAATAAGGCCTTAATATGTTTAGGAAATTCAGATCCTGTATCCTAGCTCAAAAGAATCATTCCCTTAAAGAAATGTGCTCACCCAGTACTTCTGGTAGAGTACGCTGTATGAAATTTGTAAAAGTTGCCTACTCATTAAATCCCCAAAAGACATTACCAGTTACCTATTTCTTCTCTATCACAACTCCAACATTTGCTGTCTACCTAAGGAAAAAAATATTTGAAGTCTGTTTTGGGTATAAAGATAATTATGCAAGCACTTCCAAGCAAAGATCTTAAACTTTCTGGACTTGGTTGCATACTTGGGAGCCATACACATCTCTTCCTACTCTTTACTTTGTAAACTGCTTTTCCAGCCTCTCTCCCATATCTTTTCCAAACATCTCTGATTGATTCTTACAGTTATCATACAATATTTTATATGCCCTACTAATTATACCTTTTTAAACAGCTCCTTCTGTTCTAGATTCAACTAAAAACTACCACAGCAGGTCTTTTACTCAAAATACCTATATGCCTTTCTCTTGGCCTATACTGTTAGATCAAGCCCTTGTAGGGAAGGCAGTTTCTACCCTGCAGTCAAAATGCCTTCTTGGCCTCTTCCACTCTATTTCCTGTCCTGCTTGAGTTATTTGCTCCCAGTGTCTTGATTCCTCTGACATGTTTCTCCAGTACATTCCAACCCTCTCTTGCCTCTTTTCTTTATTCTGCATTCTTGTATTGGTTTAGTCCATTATTATTTTCTTGTTAATCTTGAATCTTTATAGTTTTTCTTTCATTTACATAAACACTTTTGTAGGTATTTTTCCTTAGGCAGAGTGTTTTTTTCCAACAGATTGTATTTAATCAACAACTAAGGAACCATTAAAACATGCATTACAATACCAGTAGCAATGACAAACGTAACATTTGCATTAGGCTTATTTGAAAAAATTAAAATCTTTTCATAAATATTACTCTCCTTGGAGATCCCCACTCCTTAATTTTGTCAAAAAATCAATGTAAAAGTCATGGGGATAGCTGAACAAATGTAATACCTTAACCAGACTTCACTGGTGAAGTTTTATTTAGCAAAGTACAAATTTAATGCTTCTCTATCCCATGGTTTACAATTTTCTAGGTAAACTTGTTTCTGCCTTTGAACTAGTTCCTTGCTCTTTTAGCAGCTGCCTGACTATATCTTTTACTACCTTAATTGTGGAGGGGGGGGGGGTAAGATGTTTTCCAGTGCTTTGTGATGACTTTCATAGCTGCTGGCATTAAAAAATAATTCATTGTTTCTATCTATTGGGACTAGATTTACAAGTGTTCACCTCAAAAACAATACAGAAATTGACAAAATTTGCAGTCTAATTGTTAATGTTTGTAACTTTTTTTAAAATTGCAAGAGTGTCCAAAATTATGATACCGTGTACCCCTAATTTACTCCCCCACACCTCCTACAAACTTCACTCACCCAAAGGAATATATGATTTAACCTACAAGGGGTACAGACACATTTGTGAAGACATTTCCAGGCATAAATTGTAAATGGTCTACTTTTGTTTGCAAATCTAACTAGGTGACAAGTCTGTTGCAAACGCTTAGCTAAAATGTGCATGTTGGTCTCCTTTCACAGCTTTGTTTCCAAATGCTACTTTTTGCCTATGCAGTTGCCTATATGGTTTATAGCTCTTATTTGACAATCCTTTTGTCACAGTCTCTTGCACTGCCAGCATTAATTTCACAAATAAAGGCATTCCTTGCTGTTTTGCTGGATACATTTATACTTTCCTAGCAGCCAAGATCATCCCCTCATATTCCAGCCTATTTCCCATATCCATAATTGCAACTTAACCTTTTGTAAGAATGTGCATATCTGATTTTCCTAATTGTTCCAAAATCTTAATTGGGTTCAGTTTTATCGGTTTCTAAAAGCTTGTTCCTCTTTAGCACCGATCCCTTATTGCCTGATATGGAGCATACATTTATATCCTGGGTCCAAACAAATATTTCCACAGGCAAAGCTCCAAGGAAAAAAAAGTACAATGTGACAGGCTCCAATAATTACAGTTACGCAATTAACCTTTCCAGAGTTCTGTCTCCCTGTGTCCGCTTAGTATACAACAAGGTTGATTTCCACTTTGCATGATAGTTTCCTGCTTACCACAGGTGAAAATGTGTAATCACAGTGCATTAAGATACTCCATGGTTATGATAGCCCTAACCCTCCCAAATCTTTTGAATGAATTTGTTTATCATAAGAAACTCTAGGTGTTGCTCCCTTCCAGATAAAATTCAACACCAAATCCATTAAGTTAAGGAGCAACCTTTGTGGAATCCATCTTGAGAAAGACTGAACAAGTGTAAGCATAAGGACAGCAAGAAATGGGAAACTGCCTGTTTTATCTAATTTAAATTTTGGAGGAAGACTTTTTCACCTTCTCATATCGGTCTTCATCCTTTCCAGTAGCCCATTATATGTTTTAGTTGCTGACGTATCTACTGAGGGTACTTGGCTAGATCCCTAGATATTTGAAACCATGCTGCTTCCATACCTGGGGGGTATTCCATTTTAGAACACAAGGGATGGACATTTATTACCACCACCCTGGTTTTATCCACATTAACTTTATAACCAGGTAGTTCTCCAAAATCATGTAGGATTTTGTTTTTGCATTTCTGCCAAGGGATTCTCCAAAATTCAGTATCATTAGCTTAAGCTGCTGTTTTGTGTTCCTGGCCACCTAAACAATATCTCCTAGCATTTTAGTTATAATTCAGTTCTTGCCTTTGAATTTATTTTTTTTTCCATGTTTCTTTTTCTGAATCCAAAACCTAACATGATCACTTTTTATTGTCTTGGTTTATGGTCTATAGGATGGCAGATTCTAGTGTCTGCCCTGTTTATAGATGACTACCACTTTAGCATTGTTTCATGACTTAGGAACTTTGTCTTCAGAATATCATTATATATTCTTAACTATCACCTCACAAAAGGTCTCTCCTAGTTTCCAGTGATTCAATGGGATGCCATCAGGTCCTGCTTTTTTTTCTGTTTGCCTAGCCATTATTTAACTTTATCTGTCACAAAAAATGGCTTGTAGATTGCTTAATATTGGAATCACTAACTTGAGATTTCCTCACTAATTCTACCATTTGCAGGTTAACTTCTGACTATGCATAAAGGGAGGCTTAAGTACAAAATTTCTTTAATATTTTAGTAGGGATACTAATTTTCTTTGCCATTTGCCTGAAATGTAAGAGATGAAATAATTTGTTTGTTTTGCTAAGTTTCAAGGCCAGTGATATTAAAAAATCTTTCTTATCCCTTCCTTACTAAATTCCCATTTAAGATCTAATAAGTCAGTCATTTTCTCTTTCTACACTTAACTGTAATTCCAAAATTACCTGCCCAGTCTTTTTTCTTCCCCTCTAATTGTCCCAGTACTTGATCACAGCATTCCTTAACCCTGTCTCACCAGTTCCCTTTAATATAAACCATTAACATTGTGTGTTCTTTTTCATCTGGTTTTAGTTCTCTGTTAAATTATATATGTCATCCCTTTGCAGAATTCTTTGTAGCTTTATCTTTAAACTTATTTCACAGTTTTGTACAAAATTTGTTTTGGATGAGAGAACATACTGGTAACCTCCACTGTAGATATAGCCTTACTCTGGCAGGGCTCACAATTATTAATAGCAATGGAAAATGCCCAGAGAGGCATACAAGAAGGACCTGACATTTTTCAACTAGATATCCATGCTTAGAGATACAGACCTTATCTAGTGTTGCAGTGAAATCAGGAGAGGTCCTCTGCAGTCACCAGCGCTACACCTTAATTGGCTATACACTTGGCTAGTCTATTGACCCATGTCCTTTCTGGGCCCTTGCTATTATTGTCCTTCACTGTTACTGTGTTCCAGTCCCCCAAACAAATATTGACCTCTTCATGAAACTGCACCACCTCCGATAAGACTGCCTTAAATTCTTGTTTTGTAAATCCCAGTGAGCGATAATATATGAAGTATACTTTGATTTCTTTAAGTTCCTCTAATTGCTGCATACCTCTCTTCCTCCACCTATGTCAGTTTCTTAACTGCCCTTACAATGAGGAAACCTGCTCCTCTACTCCTGCCCCCCCCCCATCCTTTGGGAAGAATTCTTTATTAAATCTTCCTGCAATCAGTACACTATATGCTCCCATCCCATCAAGTGTCTCCCTTGAATTGCATCTGTCTTGCATTTCACCATACAGTAAAGACCTTCATCTTTTAACCATGCCTACCAATTCATTCATATTCCAGGGCATAACTTTTGCATTTCTAACAGTCATACTCTCAGGTTATTGCAGTCTTCATTTCTTTACTTCCCACAAGGTTAAGCAGATATTCCCTTTGATTTATTTTTAAAAATCACATAAACACTTTGCTAATGCTGCTCTCAACCACTACTAAAATGTTTAATGAAAGATCTCCAAAGTTAGTGGCATTCAAAGTTTTTAACACATTAAACACTTCCAAGGATAGTTGGATATGTAAACTATAACGAATATTACTATTATATGCAATTGCTATAAACTATTTCAGCTACTGGACAAACCTTGCCTTGACTATTCAAAGTAAGAAATTGTCACAAAGAGAAAGGGGAAAAAAGATTCTTCTTAATATTCCCTGAAAAAGCTTCATTCACAAATCAAGGCCTACACAATTGTCATATTATGAAGCAATACAACTTCAACACTATTTTTTTCAGTACCAAACAATGACTGTTTAGTATAAACAGAAGAAAATGGACAAACGTTTTATTACAAGTTATTCAGTTCAATTTAAATGTCCAATAAAGCAATACTAATGTTATCCATTTCAGTCTGTTCACTTAAACTGTTACATCAGTGATAGGAAATAAAATACAACAATACCCTTTGAAAATATCTAAAAGTACAAAAATCTCTCTCCTTCAGAAGATTGTTAAACAGATCTTCCTTTCTTCTCCAAGAAATCAGCTTAAAAAAACTTGCACACACAAATACTATTTTGTTTTACTTTACACCTTCAGTGTTACACACATAATGACATTTCTAGCTCAGCCACAAACTATACACTTCATCCTTTAAGACAATGGCACTTAAAAAAAGATAATTTTACTTACAGTTCAAGAATAGATTACTCTCGCCTATTTTTATTAGCAGTCCTGCCAAAGATATAGAAGTCACCCTTGCATTTGTTGATGTTTGCAGGGAAATATTTGCATTGCTTCTCCCTGAAATTCTTGTTTTTAATTCTGGCTGGCTGCTTGCAGAAAGTGAATCAAAGACCTGCATCTTGAGAAAACTAATGCCTTCCATTACATCCGAAAGTCTTACTTCTACCTGGAAGCAGTGATTGTAGGAAAACAAGTTTGTATCTTTTGTTGCTTATAGAGCCCCATTGCAGGAAAAAAAAAGACTTTGCCCTCCCTTACATTGTTATACAAGGGTAATAATTATCTCTTCAGATAGGATGACCTCTCACCGAATAAGTTACTCCTGCAAATCCTAGGGAGGATTAACTTCTCTGTATGATTCTAATTCTATGACATGGAGGCTCCAGTGTAGATCTCTGGTCTCTCTTGTGGATCCTATGTATACTCCCTTTTTAAAACATCATATGGTATTCCTGTCCATCTTGATAAATGTCTTTGAAAAATGAGTCACATTTCCTTACATCAATACCTGGTTACTTAGACACATTTTGTGTCTTAGCCTGTCTTCTGCATCAATCTGCTTTTCATATACCTCTATGAACTTGCACTTGATAGGCTAACTTGTCCTGTGAGCAGTATTGTGCTTCTGTAGCTGTACAATCTCAAAGGTTTATGAAAGTCTGATCTTTTCATTTCCCTTTGCTGAACCTTCCCCAAAAAGCATCCAATTTATTAAACTTTTTGTTTATATGCTTTTGCATAGCTCCATCAAAAGTGTCCATGCCTACTTATGTTTTGACATGTTCCATAGCTACCATGCCATTTTTGTGGTGTCTCATATCCGGTCATCCACAAATCACAGATTTTGTTCATCTTTTTTTTTAAACCATGACATGCATGTTTCCACAATTGGTTATCCTTTCACTTGCATATGTTTTTTTACCTTCCTGATAGTCTTAAGCTCTAAAACTTAGTTTCATTAACGGAGAGTTATTTGGGGAAAATCTGATCTAACTGGTAGTACAGGCTGAGTAATTTTATTCACTATGGGGACAGAGCATGCCAGTTTAAATGAACTTATCCCATATTCTAGGAATACAATCTGACCATGTCAGAATAGCTAAGACTGTAACCTTGCATACAACTGCACATCCCTGTGTGGCTGTGAGATGTGCCATGTCATCTTTCTAGAAGGTATGAATAAAGTTTTATCTTATTAGCAGGACCTAGGGTTGCATGATCTTGTCACACCTTTTCTAGTAACAATCAATGCAACTGAACTTTTTTCTTAATGGAACAGGAAATAAATGCATATTTTAGGTAATGGTATGCAATAGAGAATACACCAAACTGAATCACATCTATCCACTCTTGTAGGTAGATAAACAACAAGCATTTTGCTTGGTTTCCTTGCATTTCTGTTTAATCCCATAAAAATTCACTTCTCTGTTTTAGTAGGCCTGTTTCTGTAATGAAATCCTACAAATACACATGTGAAATATGATTAGAAAAAAATAGATATAAAATGGGGATGATGTATGTTTGTTTTGATTATAAATATAACCATGTCCTAGGATCATAGTATCATAGGAAGTTACTAGGCTATTGGCCCTGAGGCCTTTATAAGCCTAGTCAAGAGGTTTAGCCCATGTTTAGACAAGTCAGCATCCAAAGCCCCTGTCCAGCAGGGACACAAAAATATACACCTCTTCCAAGTGTTGAACCCTGGCCCCTCTCAACTATAGCATACTTCATTAACCTGCCACTCTACACTGGCCGTCTGTGATGTTTTTGACTAAACTTTCTTCTGGGTCTATATTACAACCATGAAAGTCCTAGTCAGCGAATAAGGAATTATTGACACCCACTACCTGAACTGAGAATACACCGAATGCCCTAAACCGTGAAATTCAAAATCTCAAACCATCATAGTCTTCCATCCCCACCACGCACTACATACTACCTACCCAAACAAAATAAATAAACCACATACATACACTAACCAAAACCCTATTTTAACCCTACACTAAACCTTACATACATTACCATCTACGCACTTATCTTAACCCGCACCCTAACCCTAAGGTCCGTAACTATCCTTACGGAGCTATACCGCAGAAGGGCCGACCATGACGATTTGACATTTTGGATTTTGCCCTTCAGGATCTGTTTTCGCAGTTCATATGTGTCAACGTTTCTGTATTTGGGTAAGTGGACCTTCACGATTTCAATAGGGAACCCTTTCTACTAGTTAAAAATATTAGGAAATTACCTTTACTCAGAATAATTTATAGCATCATTTGAATACTGGGCTAACATTTAACGATAAAATTATTTAAAATTTTAGTATGAAAGGTTTCATTTATTAAAATCACTATCTTCTCTAGAATTTTTGTGTTTTAATAAAATTTGTCAGCCCATCTGCCATTAAATTATTCAGTATTTTGAAATGTATTTGGTGAGCAAAGCTGATTAACATATTCTACAAACATTCTGCTCTCAAAATACAAGGAGGCCTTAAAATGTGGTATTTTTTTTTTTGGTATTTTCTAATATTTAGGTCTTAAATATTTTACATTTCCCATAGAAGAAAAAAATCAGCTCTTGCTTTCCACTTGGAACAGGCTGTGTTCAACATGCTTATCCATTCATGTTAACCTGCTTTCCTTTACCCTTTCTTTCAAACAGCTCAACGCTTAGGTTTCAGATTCCTAAAATGTTACTCCGTGTAATTACTTTCAGGGATTATTAAATCTTAATTTATTTGAATATTTTATTTGGCGTACAACTTTGTCCCTCCCTATTTTGAATAGATGCAAGATTATAGCTTTAACTATTTTACCTGAACTTGAATTTCTCACTTGGATTTTGACTTTTATTGACTTCTGAAATACAAGGGTATGTTGCTACATTTAGCTTTCTCTACTTGACAGAAACACATTTCCTGAGGCAAAAACAATACATTCTTCAAACCATTGCTTTGTTCTAGAACTTAACTTGTGTTAACATTCATTCCCTCAAAAGAAGAGTGGAATTATTGGATTGCTGTCATTATTATTTTTTTGGAGGGGATTTACTGTTCTCTTGGAAATATCTTACAGCACCCTACGTAGTAACTCACATCAATCGCTGGTACCACCAGTCATAGCTGTCAACCTCTTAGCACAAGAAATCTGGACAAAGTAAAAATAATGGGGGACAAATTTTAAATATTGCTCTTATAAAGTTAGAACTTTTCTAGAATAGGTTTTTGTCTTAGCATGTGGTTTCTGAGTGATATGAAGTCTGAAACTGAAATGACTGTTATTATTCAGCGACTTCAATTCTCAGTATTTTTTCAGAAAAAAAATTTTGGATGGAATGGAAGCCATTTGTTTTCTGTAGGTGCTGGTCTTCTATTCACCTTTTTTGAGGAACAGACCAAAAATATGTGGCAATCTGGATACCTCCTGTCATCCAGATTTCATCCAGTAGGGCTGGGATGAGTGTTGAGCTTAAGGGTTCCCTGTGGGTCTGACCATCAACATTTACTGGGAGAGGGTTATTTTCTGACCTACTCTGCAGTTCAAATGATAGTTGGGGGATGTGTGGTATTTCACCCCACCTCTGCAGCACCTCATCCATGTCCCCACCCTACTTCTCCTTTAGACATGCCTCTTGATAGTAACATCACCCGCTTCCACCTGCTTCCACCAAGGATATTTTTACTGGGGTTACGAGGGATTTCAATTACATTTAGCTATCTATTTATTGCTAGAATATGTACTATTTCTATCTAATGCAAATGACATCAAGGGTACCAGGCTAGTGTTTCTTGAACAAGCTACAGTAAATATTAGAGACCTGGATTTTATTGTGAATACTCATGTTTGCTTTGTTGTTACCACGGTGATTGTTTTCCATTATTGGTTAATGTTGTTTATATGAATCTCAAATAAGATATATGGGTAATGTTGATTATTTGAAGTTCTGACAAGAGTTATGTGCTAACTTTGCTTCCTTTTATTTTTCTCCTCTTGCCCTCCTTCTCCCCAAAGCTAATAGCGGTACAGACTCCTACTCCTAACCTCCTACCATCTAGTGACTGTCGAACCTGGTCAGCCTAAAGTGACTGCAACTTGGCCTGCCTCAAACCTTAAAAAGTATCAGTCTGCTCCAGGAACAGAAAGTAGGTTTGAGCGCTGTAATACTGACCCATTTGGGCTCTTAGTGGGTATTTCTATAAGAGTTTTTAGTTTAGCCTGTGCCTCAGTCTCCAGCAGCCAGTTCCCTCCTTTCTCAGCCCCCCTCCCCCAGTGTTAACAGCTCTCTCCCTGCCACGTATTTCTACTCCCCTTTACCCCTCTACTGTCCTGGTGCACTTTTATCCTTTCTCCCTCCTACTTACTTTCTCTGCACTGTAGGTGCCCCCCCCACCTCGGCTTTCTTTCTCCAACCTTTTCTGGCCCAAATTAGTCCTTGTCTCATTTCATAGCCGGTACATGCTGTTTTCTCTTTTCCTGTAACTTCTACTCTACCTTATTGTATATCTTTATCCATTATAACTCTACTATTTTTTTTTAATCTGTAACTTACCATTTCTTCTTCTCTCTACCCTTTCTTTTCTGCCCCCACTGTATGCTTTTTTCTGTCTTACTTTTACCTTACACTACTCATCTATCTGGTTCACTCTGGTTTCTATTCTTCTCTCTTCTAGCCAGTTAAATACCTATTTTACTTTACATATCTGCCTTTTTTGATTGTCTCCTTTCTTATCTCACCTGGTGGTTTCTACCCGCTCCATTCGCCCTGCGGGCTCACTCCGCTCCCCTACCCTACCCCCAAATCCCACCCACCCCCAGTGCATCTACATTTATAGTCCCTTCCTGTCTCCTCCCCTTTGCACTCTACCTATCCCATCTCTTTGCTCCTCCCCCGCCTAGAGGATTCTCTTTAAACCACACCTCTCCCTCTCCTTTCCTAGCTGCTCTCTCTCCTACATCCCCTCCCTACATCTCTAAACTTCTCAGCCAACCCAACCCACTCTTCTAATATCTATCCTACCCTAATCTTCAATGCCTCTTCCACACTACCTCACCTCATTTACATGGCTTTTCCTTCTTTTCACTTTGTATAATGCATCTTCCTATTCCTATTCCACACTACCCGCCTCTTTTCCACTCCACTCTCCCTCCACTATTTGCTATCCACATCATCCAACCCTCCATTTTTCTTTTATATCCCCCTCCCTCCTTCAACCAAATACATTTCATTACTTTAAGCTAAAAATCCATACAGTTTACATAAAATATCCCTCTTTCAAATTTAAATTACATATCCCTCTTACTTTACTCCTCCATTCTAAGTCTCAACTTCTGTATCCTTTATCATGTCTTGCCCGTGCAGGAGATGTCCATCCAAACCCTGGGCCTACACCAACTAATACTCTCTCTCCCACTTCCTCCACAGATAGACACAATCTCAAATGCCTTAAAGTTATTACCATCAATACCCAGAGCATTAATAACAAAATAACAAACTTCCATGCCTGGTTAAATGTTACTGAACCAGACATAGTTGGAGTAACAGAAACCTGGCTAAAACCCCAAACTACTAACTCTGAAATTCTACCACCTGGCTACCATGCTCTCAGGTCCGATCACCAAAACAAAAAAGGAGGTGGTGTAGCCTTAGTCTACAACTGCCTGCTAAATCTCAGCCCTTACCAAAATACCATTCCTAACTTTAATAATGCAGAACTAGTCATAGGAACCCTCAAATTAAACAACTTCAAAAGTATCTGTATAATAACCATCTATATCCCTCCTGGAGACAACATCTCCACCCTTGAAAATATTCTCTGTTGGGCTTCAAACAACATTAAACAAGAGACCATCATTCTAGGTGATGTAAATCTTGATTGGAATATAATTAATAATAATACTCCATCTCAATCTATCTATCTTTATAACTTCACTCAACTAATAAACAACATTACCAGACCTAACAAAACTAAACCTTCTGGGTCCATCTTGGACTGGATTCTAGTCAACCACCCTGACTATATCTCCAACTCTGGTACCTTACCAGACTCATTAAGTGATCATCTCCCAGATTTTATTGCCCGAAAAACCCAACAGCTCCCACACCAACAACATTATGCCCACTCTCGTAACCTAACTAATTTCAACCCCTCAGTATTCTCTGAAACCCTTAAAGTAACAAACTGGGATTCACTAAATACTCTCCCCCTAGATGAAGCACTAGAACTCTTCAATACTACCTTCCTTAAAATTCTAGATTCCCAAGCCCCCCCCCCCCCGTACAAAAAGAATAAAGTTCAACTCTGCCCCTTGGCTAACTAAAGATACCAAAACTCTTATGAGACAAAGGGACAAAACTTGGAAACTATATAATAAAAATAAAAACCCAGCCTCCTTACTGCAATTTAAGCAACTCCGTAATCATGCTAAAAAACTCATTATGAATGATAAGAAATCTTACTACAACAAACTTCAGTCTACCCTCACTAACAATCCCAAAAAATTCTGGAACTCTATCAATTCACTCTTACATCCAGGTACAAAATCCAATCCCTGTCCAGACAATAATAAGACAGACACTGAAATCGCAACTCTCTCTAACTCCTTTTTCACTGGCTCCATAGCTCAACTGACTAAATCCTTCACCACTTCCTCCCATTCCCCTAACCCAAAGCCTTCTTCTTAATACATCCCTCATTCCAACTCTCTTAACCCTCCTCCCACTTTCATTCTACAACCCGTGTCTACCACCAGGATCAAACAACTTCTCTTAAAACTCAAACCCTGCTCGAATGCCGCTGACAACATCCCATCACTCTTTCTCAAGCTCGCAGCAGATGGCATTGCCATACCTATCTCTATTCTCATAAACAGATCCATCCAAGAATCTTATGTCCCCAAACTTTGGCGTGCTGCCCACATTCTGCCACTCCATAAAGGAGGCAAAAATAATACTATCTCTAACTTCCGACCGATAGCTATTCTTTCTCCAATTTCAAAAATACTTGAAAAATGTATCCACCAACAACTCATGCCCTACCTCCTCAACAATCATCTCCTCACTCCTACTCAACATGGGTTCCGACCTGGCCACAGTACCATAACTGCTCTTCATTCCTTCCTAGAAATTGTCAACCAAGCTCGTGACTCTGGAAATATTGTCTCCACTATTCTTCTTGACCTTTCTAAGGCCTTTGACACCATATCCCACTCTCTCCTTCTCAACCACCTCTCTAACCTCAATCTCTCCCACAACTCTCTTTCTTGGTTCAGAAGCTATCTCTCTGATAGATCCCAAGCTGTGAAATGGAATACTGGTACCTCAAAATTCCTACCTACCCCTACCGGTGTCCCGCAGGGTTCTATACTCGGGCCTCTACTCTTTAACATTTTTATCAATGATCTCCACTCTTCAATCCCTCATGCTGAAATAGTACAATATGCAGACGACTCCACGGTTATCTGCTCTGCCCCTAGCCTTCCCGAACTCCAAGCCAAAACTCAATTGGCCTTTACAACAACAGAAAATTGGATGCTTCAAAATCATCTTTCCCTTAATGCCAACAAATCTCACATCATTCTCTTCTCTCCCTCAAAAGCAATGACTCTAGACAAGTCTTCCTTCTTAATCTCCAGCCTCTCCCACTCCTCAATAGAAGTTGTTAGTTGTGCTAAACTACTCAGAGTTACCATTGATGAACATCTGAATTTTAATAATCATATTCAAATAAACATAAAAAAAACTCATCAGAAACTCGGTATGCTCTATAGAAATGCTAACTTTCTTACTCCATCTACAAAACAAACTCTCGCCACGACCTTCCTTCTCCCTTCTCTACTGTATGGTGCCCCTATTCTATCTAATCTCACCACTTCTATCTCCTCAAAACTAGAAAGCTGCTACTATAAAATTGCCAAATTCGCTACTAACTCCCCCCACTCAACTCACCATTGCATCTGCCTCTGTAGGCTCCAATGGCTAGAACTCCCTAATCAACTCGATTTCCTCCAACTTACTACTGCACACAAACTAATTTTTAACCCTACTGCTTGCCCTGCATTATCCAATAGCCTGACCTTATATACTCCTCCAAGGCCCCTAAGATCTAGCCACCAAAATCTCATATCTGTGTACAGACCCAAGCGACCCCCTGGCCAACTCCTACTTTCTTACACTACAGCAAAAAAATGGAACTCACTTCCTTCCCTCTTAAAAGTTACTACAAGCTATGAACAGTTCAAATCCCTTCTCCATTCCCACCTTTCCCAAAATTGGAAATGTAATTGTATACTCCCTACCTAGATCTTATTTCATCCTATTTCCTTTCTGCCATACCCCTGGTTCCCCTTCTTCAGACTCATTCCTTAGCTCCCCTCCCTCTTCCTCTTATCTCCTCCCCCCTCCCTGACCAAACCCTTTAATTCCTTTAGGTGCTCTTCCCACCTGTATGCTTAGTCTCACTTTTGAATCTTTTTGCCTTTTTCTTAAGGAGTTCTTCTGGTCTCTATCATAAAAGGATCACTACTCTATCTGTTTTTCTGCCATCTTCCTCCTGACCTCTCTTCTCCTTTTAACTTTTTGCCTCTCCTTCACTTCTCCAATGCATTCCTGCTCCTGCATTCAAACTCATTCTATATTTTCTTTCTTCTTTACTTCTCCACTTAACATTATAGTTGCATAAAAACAAGATTTTCTTATGTATACTGCCTAATGTACCTCATCTTTGAAGAATTGTTAAAATATTGTGCTATTAGAACTCTGAGTGTTTTTGTGAATAATGTATTAGTTTACTCTCTTTCTGCTGTGTTTTTGTGTTCGATGTATTATCATCAATGTATGCTTGTATTTTTGTGTGCAATGTATTACTTCATTGTATTATCATGGAGCTTTTCTCCCCGGGCCTCCACTGAAAACGGGCTTTCGAGCCCAGTGGACTTCCCCGGTTATCAAACTGGAAATAAATAAATAAATAAATAATCATATGGGGCACATCCTCATGCTCCATCAGTTATCTGAGCTGCTAATCAAACCTGGCTTGTCTAGGCTGTAGTGAGGCTTTACCCTCTATACCACCAGAGAGGCCAAGATCTTTGGTACTCCATGTTTCTACCTACTATCAAAGTGGGTCTCCATAGTGCTTTTTCTCACTATCTTTTGGGGGGGAAGCCCTCTTCTCTCCTGCTCTCTAATTCCTCCTGTTATAAGAAGGGAGGTGTGGCATCCACAGCTCTGGATAGGTGTAGCTCTTCCTCCCAGAATGCATCCAAATTTCCACACACCCCACAGCAGACATTGGGAGTATTCTACCACATGAACCCCCCCCCCCGCCCTTGTGCTGATGAACACCAAAGGGATATGCTTGCAGTTGTGATATTTAGCAGCATGTTTCAAATGGGAGCTGGTATAGCAATGTAGCCACACCTCTCCATGGTTTTCAATGGATCTGCTAGGCTTATGAATTCATTTAGTACCTCTGAAGTACTCTGGTTTCTTATTGGTACCAGACTAAACTTTGCCTTAGTTTATTCCTTTTTCTGAGCTTTAGTTTTTTGTAGTAAAGCAGAGTTCATCCCATGCTCTCTCATATATTTGAGCTCAATTTCTACAACTGTCATTTCAACTGGAATTAATTTGTTTACTGCATTTTGCATTTCTTTGTGAGTCAATAAACCATTTATGCTGGAGTGTTTATTAAAGTTTGCCCCTAGAGCCTTACTCAAGGTAGCTTGGATCTTATGTTGGAAGAGAGGAGCATGGCTATTATGCTTATTGCATTTAGGATGGCAAGTTCTGAGGACATTTTTAATTTGTCTCAATGCAGTTTTGTTAAATCATATCAGCCTTTGTAGTTCTGCTGCTTTAGACTTGAGGACAGTTATTCCAGTTTGTGGTTTTGTATTTGGCTATGCCTTCATGACATCAGTCTGTAACTCTTACCTCCTGTTTCACAAACTATCCCTGAGCTGCTAAGTTTTCATCTACAGAAACTCTCCTTTTTTGTCAGCTTAGCAGTATACTGATCAAACACTCTTAGATACCGTGTATGGTGTCACTTGTAATCTGTTTATGGTGAAAATGTGCAGTGCAGGTTCTTTAGTGTCACCACAGCATTTTAACCACATTATTACAGCATGGTGCCACCACAACATTTTAACCACATTATTACAGCATGGTGCCACCGCAGCATTTTAACCACATTATTACAGCATGGTGCCACCACAGCATTTTAACTACATTATTACAGCATGCTGCCACCACAGCATTTAACCACATTATTACAGCTTTCAAGAAAAAAAAAGTTGGCTATTCTCCACAGCTAAAGTCCTTGTAGCTTCGATAAAATAACTGTTTTATTTGACAAAATAAAATGAAATGGAAAGATAAAAGTTCAGTCTCCCTAAATCCACATACGATAAGTGCTTTCGAAAAATTCTTCACATTGTTACTATCCAGGACTCTGAGCTCCCTTTTTCAAGAGCAAAGTCTAGACTTCCTATTGGTTCTTTCTATTTCCTCAGGAGAATAGCGTTCGTTTTGCCAACACACCTTTCTGTCCATCCAATGGTTTGTCATATGTTAAACCTATCCTCACTCTTTATGCAAATACACTTGCCAGCTCACCTAATAGTAGGTCTCCTTTCCTTTAACGCTGGTCTGATAGATATCACAGCATTCAAACCCGGAAGTCGGTCTGCTATTAGATTTATAATCCATTTGATTCCCTTAATTCCATTCTGTTAGTAACATCTCCTAACATCTTCCCCACATAAATGTTTTCCATCACCTTGAAAAGAAAGGAATGTGAGGGAACAATATTAACAAGTATGGCCAAAGCATTATGTGGATCTTTCGAACAAATATCACTTAAGTGTCTTAATACACATTTTTTTAATACTTGGTTCATCTTTCCTGCATAATATGCCATGCAGTATATACAGGTTTCTAAATAGACAACATCTGACGTGATGCAAGTGGCTTTAACATTAAACTCGTATCTTTTGTCTAATAGCAGTAATCTGTTTCACCATCCTATCTATAATCCACAGGCCATGCACTTTCCACATTTGAAGGTGCCCTTAGGTCCTAAAATCTGAGGTTTAGCGTAACAATCTTTTCCACAGAGGAGCCTCTTTATGTTATTTTTATTTTTATAGCCAAAGCTTGGTGTTTCACCAACATTCTCCTAATTTAGGGTCTTGTGTCAGAACTGTCCAGTACTGCCGAATTACCTTTTCTACTTGCAAATTATCTGTACTGTATGTCATTGTTACTCTTAGTTTATTTGTTGTGTTAAGGTCTCTTGGTCCTTGGCTTCTAATTACATTAGATGTACCTGCTACATGATTTCCTTCTTTGGCAATCAGAACTCTTCTTGGAATCATGGTTTCTGCTTTGTTGTAACTTCGAGCTCTTGGATTTCTTTGCAATGTGTGTAATTCTTATTGTACAGTCAATTCATGAGTGCATCTTTTCATAATCCTAGCTGTTTCATTTTGCAGCTTGGTGTTTCACCCACAATCTCTCAATTTGGGGTCTTGTGTCAGAACTGTCCAGTAATGCCAAATTACCTTTTCTACTTGCAAATTATCTGTACTGTATGTCATCATTACTCTTAGTTTATTTGTTGTGTTAAGGTCTCTTGGTCCTTGACTTCTAATTACATTAGACGTAGCTGCTACATGATTTCCTTCTTTGGAAATCAGAACTCTTCTTGGAATCATGGTTTCTGCTTTGTTGTAACCTCGAGTTCTTAAATTTCTTTGCAATGTGTGTAATTCTTTCTGTACAATCAATTCATGAGTGCATCTTTTCATAATCCTTGCTGATTCATTTTGCATAATATTTCTCGTTATGTGCTTCGGATGCATGCTGTTTTTAAATAAATAGTGATTCCTCCATGTTGATTTCCTGTGCAGGGAGGTACTGACATTTCCTTGTTCTAATGTTACATTAAAAACAGCATGCATCCAAAGCACATAACCAGAAATATGTGAAATGAATCAGCTAGGATTATGAAAAGCACTCATGAATTGACTGTACAGAAAGAATTACACACATTGTTGTAACTTTGCGCTCTTAGAAACCATGTTTCCAAGAAGAGTTCTGATTGCCAAAGAAGGAAATCATGTAGCAGCTATATCTAATGTAATGAAGTCAAGGACCAAGAGACCTTAACACAACAAATAAACAGAGTAACGATGTCATACAGTACAGATAATTTGCAAGTAGAAAAGGTAATTCAGCAGTACTGGACAGTTCTGACACAATACCCTAAATTAAGAGAGATTGTGTGCGTAACACCAAGCTTTGGCTATAAAAATAAAAAGAACATAGAGGCTCCTCTGTGGAAAAGATGGTTTCGCTAAACCTCAGATTTTAGGACCTAACGGCACCTTTAAATGTGGGAAGTACATGGCCTGTGGACATATAGATAGCAGTAATCTGTTTCACCATCCTATTACAGACAAAAGATATACGTTTAATGTTAAAACCACTTGCATCATGTCGGATGTTGTCGAGTTAGAAACTTGTATATCCTGCATGGCATATTATGTAGAAAAGACGAACCAAGTATTCAAAAACCATGTATTAAGGCACTTAAGGGATATTCGTTCGAAAGATCCACATAATGCTTTGGCTGGACATGTTAATACTTTTCCCCCTCACATTCCTTTCTTTTCAAGGTGATGGAAAAGATTTATGTGGGGAAGAAGTTAGGAGATGTTACTAATAGAACGGAATTAAGGGAATCAAAATGGATTATAAATCTAAGAGCATACCGACTTCTGGGTTTGAATGCTGTGATACCTATCAGACCAGCATTAAAGGAAAGGAGACATGCTATTGGGTGAGCTGGAAGGTGTATTTGCATAAAGAGTGAGGATAGGTTTAACATAATGTGACACACCATTGGATGGATGGAAAGTTGTTTTGGCAAAACAAACGCTATTGGCCTGAGTAAATAGAAAGAACTAATAGGAAGTCTAGACTTTTGCTCTTGAAAAAGGGAGCTCTGAGTCCTGGATAGTAACGATCTGAAGAAGAATTATTTGAAAGTGCTTATTGTATGTGGATTTAGGGACTCTGAACTTTTATCTTTGCATTTCATTTTATTTTGTCAAATAAAAGTTATTTTATCGAAGCTGCAAGGATTTTAGCCATGGAGAATAGCTAACTTTTTTCTTGAATTTTGTATTGTTTGTTAGCTATTCATTAGCAGTGGGAAGTGTTTTCTGTCTTTTTACATTATTACAGTATGGTGCCACCACAGCATTTTAACCACATTATAACAGCATGGTGCCACCACAGCATTTCCACCACATTATTACAGCATCGTGCCACCACAGCGTTTTAACCACATTATTACAGCATGGTGCCACCACAACATTTTAACCACATTATTACAGCATGGTGCCACCACAGCATTTTAACCACATTATTACAACATGGTGCCACCACAGCATTTTAACCACATTATTACAGCGTGGTGCCACCACAGCATTTTAGCCATATGATTACAGGGTACTCGCAATTCATCTCAGGTAAATGACTTAAAATTCAAAGTAATCTATATTACTTGCACATCAATTCCTTTTTTCAAAAGCAGGCATCTCTCTCTCTCTTTCTCTTTGTTGGAGCTTCGCCAGAGTCTTTACTCCAGATCCAATTCTCCTCCCACTTGAGAAGACAACATCTTTGGTTCTCATTCTGTCTGTACAACAGTATCTCACTGTTACCCACATCTCTCGGATCTTTCCTTTTATAAGAAATGGGTGTGGCCTCATCCTCTCAAGGCAGATGCAAATCCCCTCCCCAGAATGCCCCATACAGCAGCTCCACATATACCATAGCAGATGTTAAGGGGGGAATATACCACTGTCGATAAAAGGTTGTCTGTCATGACCACAAAAAATGTTATGTCTTGAGTCAGATAAACCCAATAAAAAAGGATTTTGTTGATTTTTGCTATTAATTTCAATTTTGTACAACTGCTCATGCTCATGAGGTCATATTATTTATACTTTATATGTAAATTGTATATATTCTTAAATAACTAAGTTTTCAAATATATTTAGGGAAAAGTTCTTACAATGGAGAGTTGCATCAAATCTTCTCTTTCAAATACCAGTGGGCCAATTATGATATGGAAGTTGCAGTTCCTCACTGAAATTCTCAAAATGACCAGATTTATTTTACTTTATTTAATTTAGAGCACTGATGAGACATGAAGGCTTGCAGGCTCAGCTCTGGTTGCAAAATATAACAAGAACAAATACAGTAGCATATGCAGAACACACAGATAAATGTATTTGCAAAGTATTTAATTAATGACCTGGGTCTAATAGCAAAAATATGTTTTGCAGTTTTCATGTTTTTGTCCACTAATGTATTTTTTAATGCTTTTGAAATTGTTTTATTTCAAAATTTGTTACAACTGCATAATATTCTTTATGGAAAATGTTACTTATTACATGTTTTGCTGCTTATTGAATTTGAACTACTGAACTCAAGGGGTCCAAACAGAGTATTCAGCAAAACTGATGAGATGCTAGAGTTACTAATCCAAGGTTTTCTTTCCTAGGAAATGTGTGTGTTTGCCTACAAAGCCACTCTTTCCTGTATTGTAATGTTCCAAAGGTATACAAAATGCAATGGACACCATTTTAGATCAGTTGTGTCAGCTGTAAGGGCAAACCATACACACTGGCCCTATAACATAAAGGAGATGTTTGACTTTGTTGAGAAAATTGTCCTTAATGAGACACAGGAAAATGTATTTACATTGGATGTGCATGTTTTGTAGTCAGCCATTTCACAGGACATAGGAATAGCTTTAGTAACTTTTTTTCTTTTTTGAAGAAAAAGTGGAGATACCTGGCAATGGGGTGTTAAGTGAGTAATTTGAAGTAATTGCAACTATTTTTCATGTTTAACAGAACATATTGACTAGTACCTAATGGAGCTATGGGGACTGTATTGACCCCTGGTTATCTAATTTTTTAATGGTTAGATGGGTAACTATGTTGTTTATCAGCCAGTCTTTATGCAGTACATTGGTGGGTGCTGGCAGTACATTGGTGGGTACTGGCAGTACATTGATTTCTTTGTCTTGTAGTCTTGGAGAAACTGTGTGGTGATTTTTTTGTAAACAGAATTACTTTTTTTTTTTTCATGGGAAGTGGTCCATTTTTTGGACAATAATAATTTTAAGAGATCTGGCACAGGGAAATTAGGTACCAGGATTTAGAAAAAGCAGACCAGAATGTATTCAAATGTTGACTACAGTACTGCCAGTCCAAGAAGCCTAAAACTGAATATATACTTGAGTCAAATGATCCAGGTCACAAGGGTGACTTGTTAAGAAGTGAATTCTGAATTAAAGTTGAGAGAAATAAAAGAAAAAATGCTTATGCAAAAGAGGTTTCAGTGAAGTGTTCCTAGTTGCACTTTGGGACAGCAAGTGGATGAATCCACCCGGACAGTGACAATATTTCAGTGGAATAGACTCCTGTAGCATCACAATCAGGTTTAGTAAGTATTCAGTGGTGCTTCGGTAGTGTTGTCGCCTCACAGCAAGACGTTGTCCCATTCGATTCTTAGCTAGAGCGTCTTCTGTGTGGAGGCATGCATGAATGAATGGGTGTACCTTCATTGAAAGTTGTGCATCAGGGCTGGTAACTCGGCACGTAAAAATCCACTACCAAACATTAGCGGACTGGAGTTCCGCTGTGGCGACCCCTAACTGGGATAAGCCGAAAGACACAACAATGTATACTGGATATGGGGCAGAAAAGCTAAGTTGGTCTGTTAGCATTTATCGAGAGCTTTTCAGTCAAAAAGGGGCTTTTGAACTGGTGAAGCCTATTATGTTCTTACAATATGTTACTATCCTTGCAGCAGTGACTTTTTTGTTGCCTCTCCATTTCGTAAACAGTCCTCTTCCACTCGCACAGATCACAGCCAAGACATCTCTGAGCAAACTCTAAGAGGTTTTGTCAAAGTGAATAAGAGCCCTATTGTCCAAAGCACTAAAAAGCATGCATTTATAAGCTTTCACCAAATGATTTGGATTACTGGTAGCTTTGTGAATCACTGTAAAGTGATGATGGAAATTCAGACTAAACAGCGGTTTAGTATCAGATACGGTGATTATACTGCATAATAACCTTGCTGGACATATAGGTAAGAGATGGAAAGAACAGTTTTTATAATTGTAATCAGAATTTGTCAACAGTAAAACGCACCTTGGATTTATATTTTAATGCCATCACTTATGTGGCAGAAGCGTTATGCTTCCACTAATGCCGCATCCCACCTGTGATCATCAATGGAAGAGTTTGAGGTATGATGGGATGTAGTCCTGACTAGTAATGGAACAAAGACAAGGCACTAAATGTTCTGCCCAGAAGGAAGGAATTCTCAACATAATTCACTCCTCTACCAGGAATTAATGTGATGCTATTACTGAGTTTCAGTTGTACATATTCTAAAACATTTGCTTTTTTTCTCAAGTTAAATAAAAGCTTAGACTATTATTGTCAGCTACTGATAGCATGTTCAGTACTCCACAGTTTACTCACTTTTTTCATGCAGACATTAAAAGTTATCATGGCTATTGGTAGGTGACTGAATTTTTATTGAACAGTTTGTAAGCTAACATTCACTTCTCCAGTCAGTCGGTTTGGATGTGAACATTTTCAGTTAATTTTGGTTTCTGGACGGGCAGATGTTTAAGATAACTCCAACCAGTCTCCAGAAGTGTAAGCTATGTTCCATTAGGAATTATTACAAGATAATGACACAATGGAATGTATTGTCAGCCAATCAAAAATAGGAATTTTGTGATTGGTCAACATGCACGTTGTAAATCAGACTTATACTAATGGAAAAAGGTCCGGTCGTCCGGACTTTTTCCATTAATACAAGTCTTTTTTTTTACAGCAACTGAGAATGCAAGATCTCCATTGCTGTTTAGACACTGTCTCGTTATGTTAAAGGAGTTTAACATAGCGAGACAGCTTTAAAAAAAGTAATGGAAATCTTCCATTACTTCTTTTAAAGCTGTCTTGCTATGTTAAATGGGTTTAACATAGCGAGACAGTGTCTAAACAGCAATGGAGATCTTGCTTTCTCTGTTGCTTCCACCCAAAGTTCTGATATACTGCGTAAGCGTACGCATGTGCAGTACATCAGAACTGCCGCAGAATACCAGACAGCTGTGGAAGGGCAGCATGGAGGCATTATACAATGCCATTATTTAAGAAAAGTAAGTATTTTTTTTCTTAAATAATGTCATTGTATAATAGCAATAACCCATGTCTGGGTGCGAGTAATGCTGGATTTGCCCACGGTTGTCATACGCCACCAACCATGGGTAAATCCAGCATTACTCACACCCAGGCGTGGGTTATTGCTAAATTATACACACCTTTTTGTGTTGTTTCTGGCAAAGTACTGTTGCATCATAACACAGGTAATGTCACTTTGTGTGCATTTTGAAAGAATCTGCTGATTAATTGCCATTACTAAAGTAGGTAGTAAAATGGATTCATGCCATTCTTCACTTACAAAGGCTCATTTATTTTATGCAGTCCTTTTCAAGTTCCTGCATATAAATACCACAGTCAAGATTAATTTTATCAGTGTCCCCCCCCCCACTTATAAGCATATGTAATATGTGAATATTTCTTTAATAAATCCTGGTTACAGTGGATAGAGAGGACATTATGGTTACATCTGTCAGAATCTGATAATGGGGGGAGAGAAGCAGTCCAAGATTTTCTGTTGCCAGCAACTAGAACTCTGTTCTTTTTATTTCTTCTGGAACTGGTAATTACTGGTAATTTCCCAGAACAAAAATTATGCAGCATCATAATTATTTAGAAAAGTCAAGTCTCACTCCTCCGTGTTGAGTCAGGATCCCTGCTGCTTCACATCAAGTTATCTGTAAAAGCCACATTTAGTGATTCATAAGAAAATCATGTTTATCTGGTACTTGCATGGAAAGGAGCAATTTAACTGGGTGTTCACTTCACTGTCTTGATAGGGAAAATGGGTGAAAAGGAATAAAAGAGCTAAAAATGAGACACCGATTTTGAGATGAATGCACAAACGGAAATCACAATATCAGAAGTGTCTGCCTTATGTCTAGCGTGACCTCTTCAACGCTGTCTTCTAAACAAAACTATTGTGCATATTTTGAAGGTTTTATATACAAAATAATCCACAAACCTACAAATATGTCTAAATGTTGCCTAGAACAGCACAGTACAGTAATACTACTGTTGGGTAGGTTTTGACACATTTTATATGCAGGTTATTAAATCTTCACCATCAGTAAATATGGTTAAATTATGTAGATCATATTATAACTATAAGAATTTCTCAACTTGAAAAGGATTCTAGTTATTTAGGCCATAGAAAATAACTTTCTATTGAATTTAGTTTGAGAAACTGATGGCCACGTGTGATATGTTAACAAGTAACTGAAGAACTTGTACCTTTTATGGATTTGCATGTTTAATGCATACCTCACAGCAGTAGCTGGAAGTTACAAAAGTGAAAGCATGGAAGTAACTAAGTGTACCTAGTTTGGCATTATGTTTACAAAACAGTGTTATTGCATATATAGAAAGAAATTCAGGAGAAAATATCTTGTATGCAAAAAGTGCCTCAAACCTTACACAGGTTTTTTGTTTAGTCAGGCAATGTTAACTTTAATTTTGACAGCTCTTACTAATTAGACTGCCCCAAAACGTGTTATAAATTTAATAGCACAAGTGTTCTGATCAATTTACAAAAGTATTGCTGCAGTTTTTCCCTTCACTTATAAAGCTTTCCCTCATGAGGACTGATGATTACATGTTCCTGAATCTAGATGATGATATGGCATTCTTATATGTAAAGAATTTATAGCAAACTTAAGCTTTTGATTTTTTTTGCGCCCATAAATAACTCTCCTATTTGGTCTTCATTATGTGTCAGCTTGGTACATTAATACATTTGGTACCACTGATTAACATTGTTCCGATGCTTTTTGTTCACCTTTGTGCTACTGTTTAGTGTTGTCATTCTTAAGTGCTAGCCATATGCAGATTACAAATCAGGGCAATCATAATGGCAGTCATACTTGTACTGTAAATCAGAAATATGCAAACTGTTCACGTTTAGTTTTTTCAGAAGAATGCATATGATCTTTTTTCTGATTATATAGATCCCATGGGACTCTGGCTCAAGCAATGTTTTGTAATTCGGCATACAGACCTTTCAGTGACATGAAAGCTGACATGTTCTTTTATGATTTGCCCAAGTATTTCCTCTGTACTACAGAACACGGACTTTATTAGGAAAACAAATTACAATATATTAAAACTATAAACTCTGACTAATCTTTTTAATATTGAGATGTGGAGACTGGCTAGACTATAAAACCTAATGGAAGATCAAGCTGACAACTATGACTGTTACACCAGCTACCTGTCACAGTCCTCTGACTGCAATGTATGGAGTACAGTATTCATGATCTTTGCAGGAAAATATATTTGAATTGGGAGGTGATGATCTTCTAAGAAAAGGGAACAGTTCCTGAACAGAGTAGTGCTAAAAGAGTAGAGCAGAGATGAAAAAGTGCTGCATTCAGGTAGTGGTAGCTGACCATGGTACTGCAGGCGAGCAAGCAGGGCTGCATTTAGGTGGTGTAGCTGACCATGGTGCTGAAGACAAGGGGTAATGGCAGCATTAAGGCTACACTGAGGCACCTTGCAACTGGAACAACCTAGATGCTGGTAAAGCTCTTGTACTATGACTTTTCAGTGTTTGCCCAAGTTGGAGTATTGGAATTCTCTTCACCTTGACTGACTCTGGTATTTGGGAAGACAGTGTACTAGGCTTCTCTTGCCACTTTTAACTGAAGTTTCTGATGGGGAGAAAGTTGCTGCTGAGTAACCTAAACACAGAACTGTATTTATAAACGGTCATTACAGAAATGAATGAAGTCACTTAATTATGGTTGCACAGTCTACATTTCACAGAGTTGCAGGAATAGAACAATGTAATATTTTATTCTTTTTCTGTCCTGTGTGACTTTGACTTCTAATTACTTCACCAATTCTGTAACAATGATTGTGTTTTAGTGTTAGATTTTTCTGCACCACTTTTTTTATCCAGCACGCACACTTTGTTGCTGCAGCTTTTTGCATATTTTCATGTCCTACCATCTAATTAGCATTATAAATAAGGATTAAAGAAAAGACTAATTGGATTAAGAAAGCGTCAGTGTTGACACAGAAGGGTGGTGCAGTTCAAGAAGAAACATACATATGAAATGCAGTTCATAAAACTGAATAAAGTATCTGGTCAGTAAATATTACCAAAAATCTTTTGGTGAAACTCCACTAAGCCACACTACCCAACAAAGAACTTTAAACAACCACTGAGAAGTGCCAACATGCAATATAATATATCAAAATTAAGCACTGCACTGAAGGCAGTCATATTTAGCAGAACAGGAGTGCTTTATTTACTTAAAAGAACTAGTATTGCATGCATCTAGGGAAAGACGAGTGTGGTTATCAGCAAAGTAGTATTCAGTCAAGTCACAAGACATGGTGAATAAGAATGAAAGCCATTGTCTAGGGACTCATACTGGTAGATACTAATCAGTTTAGTTTACCTATGACATGATATAAGTGAGATGATGTAAAAATATTCATACACAATATATTCTGGAAGGACAGGGTAATGGGATGAGAGCTGCGATGTATAAAATCTGTTCATGGCACTCAAGACTAGTAATGGGTGGGGCTATTCCACTACAGAACATGGTATCTGAAGCACATTATATCTGGCACAGTTTAGTAGTGTCTCAAGCCTTGGTTTCCAGAGTATTCAGTGCCTTTTTGGATGTTGTTGAACCATCTAATGTATTAGATTCATAGAGCCACATGTGGAGGAATATTTTACCATAAGCAGTGACTGGTGAGCATTATTTTATTTGCTTTATTTATACTTTGGCCTATTGGAATTAAACCAGTTAACAATGGCCTCTCTTTTTCAGGGAAGACCTGAGGTGGTATTCATACTGACTAGGGTTAATTTGGCCCGGGAACTTTCCTTATCTTTTTCAATCTGTGCTGTAGGATATTTTACATCCACCTGAGCTATCATTAGGTCAGCCAGACAAGCCTTCTGGTTGATGTCTTATCTGAAAAATGGATATACATTTACAATAGTATATTGACTAGATGTGCACAAACTTGTAATGCATGTATTACATTGGGTCACTAGTGAGACTGATGCATTAGAACCATAAAGGGGTAACAGGCGTAAATGTCTAGTATGAAGTCTACAGATACAAGATGACTGAGGTGTTCTGCTTGCCAGCTTGGACTTTAGAAATGGAGAGACTGCTATTTGGAATGACCCAAAGTACTATAGACAAATTTTCTGTATGCCATTAAGAAAACCTTTTCATACTTGAGTGCTATGTCAGGTTTACAAGATTTGAGAACTGAGAGAGACTGTGTGTTTACTTGTGTGGACCTGCCGCTTGCTTAATATTGTTGGTGTTTACTCAATGAAATATTAGACTTCCTTGGAAGCATGATGGTGATTGGGCATAGCAGTGGTATGTATGACAGTAAGTGTTGAACATTATTTGTAGTAGGTGAATGTAGATTACAAAACTCAACACAATAAATTGCAGGCAAGGCAGCAAAGGGGAGCCTTTGTGTGCTATGCATGATAGCTGTGTTGCTTGGGTTTTGGGGAAAATGCACAAAGGGATAATATTTTTGTTAAATTCCAAGATAATCTACTGCAGTGTATATCAAGTATGTGTATAACAGATTTGGTGAAAGAGGAACATAGTGTGAGAAACCAATGGAAAATGGCTAGGGTTTAGCATTACAATAAGTTACTACAATCATTGTCAGATCATATGAAAGCAAGAGGGTTTATTTGGAGGAGGAATACATAGGTTAAGGTAATCCTAGTGATTATAAGAAGACACTGTCCATACAAGTCTTGAAAAGTCGATATGTAGCCAGTACGTCCTAATCAGTAATGAGATTATCCACCTCCCAGTTTAGTGCACACAGCAAAATCCAATGTACTTGTCATTGTCCTAAGTGATAAAAGGAACATTTTGGCTGCAGAGAATATTATAACATATTATGATGTAATGGGTAATGATCTTGATTTCGATCTTTGTTTGCCATGACAGTAAACTCTATCAGAAATGGTTGTTTTAGGAGATGAGTAGTGCTAATCCATAACGCATCATGAAAAGATGAGGATCTGTCTTTACTAATTCTGCAAACAGGCACTAAGGCAGAACATGAAGGATAAATCTGCTTGTGATGCCAATTATGTTGCAGCAGAAATAATGCAGCACCTCCTATATAAACCTCTAAGGTGATAAATGAAGCTAGTGTTTGCACCACTAACAAAACAGTCTTGAGGCTAAACTAGAAGGTATTCTTGGAGGAAATATAGATGGTGTGTGTGCGCAAGCATGCTTGTCAGTGGGTGGATATGTATTTATCTGATTCTGTTAACTTGATTACAACAATGACCCACGTGGACCAGCTTTCAGTCTCAGCATGGGTGTATAAACAAATCTAAGAAATACATTGGAACACATTTAGCATTAAAGATCAACACTTAAAATATCTGACCTATTTGAATTTTGCAATTTATTATGGATTCACCAGTGTCATAACATGGGTCTACCTGATTACACTACACCAAATGTGGAAAACATCAACAAAGAGATAACTGACACCGTAAGATAGACAACAGAGAAGGCAGTCAGTTGAAAAGCCCGACACTGAGAACACCAACATGATAATGTAAGTGTGCGATAGGGACGGATGTTAAGGTCAGGGTGTGGGTAAAGTAAGTGTGTGATAGTGAGGGGCGTTAGGGTGTGGGTCAGGTAAGTGTGCGATAGTGATGAACTTTAGGGTTAGGGTGCAGGTAAGGTAAGTGTGCGATAGTGACGGACCTTAGGGTTAGGGTTTAGGTTAAGGTTGGTGCATAAATAGTTGTGTATGTAAGGTTTAGTATAGGTTTGTAAGGTTTTTGGTGTGCATGTGTTGTGTGTCTGTTTTTTGGATAAGGTCCGTGTTTTATTGATTGTCGGGATTGTGGTTTGTCGGGCATGTGAAGTTTCGTGATTTTGAACTTTCGGTTTTGTGGTGTCTGTTATTTCTTTGGTGTTTTGGTGTGTCTGTGTTATCAGGTAGACCCCATAACACACATTGTAGTGTAATGCCCTCAATCACAGACAGTATCCAGTTTTTAGGTATTTAAAAAAAAATGCTTCTTACATATGCTGAATTACAGTACATGATTGCTTAAATCACCAAGTGACTGTCGAGCATTTTGTGTAAACAGTTTATGCTGCTCTATTGTACATGTCTAATTCTGCCATGTTACCTCATCTTTGCTACACACAGTAAGGCCATTTTATCACTACTGTTTCTTATAGGTTCTTTAGATAAAAGTACATTGTTTATAATGTCACTTAACTGTCAAGACAGTATCAGGATTGCAGTGACTAGTGGATGAGGATGGAAAGAGAAAGGAAGAGTCTGTAAAATTCCTTATGAAATAAAACTCGAGTTCTCCCATGCTCCACCTTCCTGCCGTTGACTTTCTTCAGCCATTGCTGCCTCTTAGAATCGATAGCTTTACTTCTCATTTATAGAGCATCTCTTACTTTTTTATTCTGTTTATTTGATAAAGTTAATTTTTCCAAGTACAAAAATAACTGTTTCGTCTAGAGCTGTTGTAGGATACTCGGTTAGGAATTGTAAAGCCTTACTTTACTACATATTATAGTAAGAACTTGTGTAGTGCTCGGTAAACCTCCTACCTTGTTTTCGTCTACCTGTAGTTATAACTAGGGACAAGGAAATGAACCATTTAATAACTAGTTCATTACAGTCTATTGTTGCATATTAACATGAAAGTATCACCCATAATTAAACTTAGGGAAGTAGCCGATTTAAAGAGAGTTGTAAATGAGGCAGATTAAGCAGAGATGAAGAGTATCAAAGATGCAGGCGCATACCAGATTGCACAAAACATGAGACCATGGATGAGGGAGACAACAGGTAGCATGGACTGTCACCTACATTGGCAGACTCTCATGTGCAGTAGAGAGAGCTCAGAATAGGAGTGGTGTGACCAGTATGCCTCTGTAGTACAGACACCTGGGCAAGTGAATGGAGATCACCTGATACTAGAGGTGATGGAGCCTGAAGTGGGTGGTAGAATGTACACTGGAAATGGTACAAAAAAAAAAAAAAAAAAAAGAGGACAAAAGTAGCTCTAATTGAAATGAAGGGCAGAGAACAAATTAATGTTCAATGCACATATGCAGGAAAGCAATAGACAATTTGGGCATATGTGCAGGAAAGTAGAAGACAAACTAGTAAAGAAATTGAGGATAGACAGGAAGAAGGCAAGCAGAAACAAATGCATTCAGCAAAGTGATGGATGGATTGTGAGAAAGAAGTCTCAAGACGGTCAGATATGACTGTCAAAGGTTGGACAGTGGCAGTATGTCAAGAGAGATGGTAAAAGTTGATGCAATGCCCTGACCCTGTATAGAAAATGGGAAGGGCAGAAGGGGATGAGGATGATCATTCTTTTCAAAATGGGTAAGTCCTGTAGATTGTGTCATTTCTGCAAATAAATTACTTATTTAATTCCTTCTGTAATCAAAAAAGTGTGGCTCCCTTTCCTATACATTTTACCTTGCACATTGCATAACACTTTTTTTTTTTTGCATGTAGCCTGAGAAACGTCTTGCATGTATTTAAAGATGGTATCAGAGCATGTCTGTGACTGGAAAGGGATGCAGATTAATTTGATAACCAAGCATGCTACTGAGACAACCAGTCAAAACATGTTTTCATTCAGAGTGGTTAAAAATTTAGTCACTGATATAATGGGCAGTTATATGATTTGGGAGACTGAAATAGGATAACACCTGGTGTTACAAGGATCCAGTTATACAAGTACAAACAGTGTTTGGACTTTGAGGCGTTCCCAGTGGGAGTGGGTGAGCATCAGGGCTCGGCTCTGAGCCTAGTGCTGTTCATAGTGGTGATGGACTCCATTAGCAAACCAGTCAGAAGGGAACAATCAACAAAGTTGCTGTATGTAGATGATGTGCAGTTACAGGCAGACTCTGATCTAGAACTTACACAAAGGAAGGGGAATGACATGCAAAACTGAAATCACACAGGATGAAATGGAGTACAGATAGGACAGCTGTAAGGCAGTAAAAGGGGGGGGGGGGGTCAAAAGAAGCTGAAAACTGAGATAGAAAGGAAAATAGTGGAACAAGTTAACTGCTTCAAATACTGGGAGGGGTGGTTGAGAGGGAAAGTCTGAATGAAGAAATCAAAGCTGGAATTAGAGGCTACAGCCAACTAGCTCAGAATGTCAGGGGTAGTGCATCATAGAAAAATGTCAAAGAAGCTGAAGAGTCAATAGTGGCGAGACCAGTACAGTGTTGGCCAAATTAATAGAAATATCGACAAATAATGGACATTTCTTAGTTTCTTTAGTGATTTTCACTCTGGCTTTTTCAAAAATTCATAACTCATTTGTTTGCTAATTCTTCAAGAAAAAGCTGTTTAGCAAGAAAGTGCTATATGTTACCTACCTATTCAGAGAGAAATGACATCATAATGAAGCAGCTCCATAGACTTAAAAATGGGCAAATTGGCTGACTTAATGCCACAAAAGCATGCAAAATTTGAGATTCTGCTCAAAAAGGGTGTTACTGGATCAGAAATCACCAAGAAGGCCAGTTAGCTGTCTGTCAGCCAAATTTGGAAGAAACTGAATACCGATGAAGGGCTGTCGCCCAGACATTCTGGCAGATGTGGTTGCAGAAGGTCCACAACTCCTCTGGATGATTTGTATCTGATCAGAGAATGCCTTAAAAATTGCAAGGCATGCAGCAAACGGCTGCAGAGGATGTTGGACTTGGCAGGGTGTTACGAGTTCTAGAACTGCTTGGAGACTTATGGATGCTGGGCTTTGAGCTTGAAGACTTCTGAAGAAACAGAAATTGTCCAACCAAATAAAGGCAAAAAGACTGCTCTGGCAAAGTTTCAAAACTGGTCAGAAGAAGATTGGGAACAGGTTGTTTTCAGTATGTCAGACAATCTGGAGAGTCGATGAGGGATTATTGTATTCAGTGTGTCAAGCACCCCACTGAAGTGATCATGTGGAGCATTAAGAGCATCTTTGGAACAGGTTGGTTCTACATTCTTCAGGGACACACGAAGCAGAAACAGCACAGAATTGTACTACAGCAATGTCTGCTCCATCAGCTGTGTGACTGGGCAAGGAAGAAGGGATTTACTGGGACAGGAAACTTCATCTTCATGTACAATGGTGCCCCATGTCACAAAAGCCAACAACTGACAAGTTTCTTTGAGGTCCATGGTACTGAAGTGCTACCATGGTTGGGTAACAGCTAAGATATGAATCCAATAGACACCGTGTGAGATATTCTGAAATGAGAGATGAAGAAAAAGACCATAACAAGCAGAAACTGACTGAAGAGCTCATTTCAGCTTGGGCACGCAATGCTTCTATGACTGAACATTGCCGTGAACTTGTTCATTGTATGTCTCAATAAGAAAATCCTTGATAATTGCCTTTGTCATTCAAAAAATATTAGAACATTGTATTGGAACATTTTTTCATATAACATGAGTTATATTGTTTGCCATTTCATATACCTGTACTGAGTTATATGGCAAAACAATAAAACAAAAATAAACTCAATAATAACAGATTTCTATTAATCTGGCCAGCAATGTACTTTTGCTGTATGGTACATAAACCTTGGCAATGCAGGCAGAGCAGTTGAAGCTAGAGGTAACTGAGATAAAATTTCTTAGATGGGTGGTGGGATGCACACTGTAGGACAGACAAGGAAATGAAGACATTGGAAGACCAAGGAACTCCAACTGCAGTGAAGATCAGAGAACACATGGTGGCTCATGTGCAGGAAAGCAGTAGACAATCTGGTGAAGATGAATTTGGACAGACCGGAAGAAGGAAAGAGGAAACTGGCATCTTGCAAAAAATTGTATGGATGGTGTGAGAACAGATTTAGGCATGACTGAAGGTGGGAGAGTGGTACTGAATCGAGAGCTGATGGCAGTTGATGCAACACCCCGATCCCATGTTGAAAATGGAAGAAAAAGAGGAGGATGGTGATGATTATATGCTGGTGTTAAACCAGGACTGAACTTTTCACCAGCAGTAAAGCACCGTTAAACTACTAATTTATTGACTATTTTATTTTCATTTTTTTAATAATTTTTTTATAGCAAGCATTAACTATATTGAATATAATAGTTTTTAATTCTTTGTGTCACTTGGCTTCTTTTTAAATCTTGGTATATTTTATTAATATTTATATCGTATAAAGGATTTTCCCTGAAAGTCTATGCAGTTTTTTTCTTAGAAATAAAATACTATTTCAAATCTCCCTGTGACTTAGTTTTATACTGTTCAAACCTCTCAGCAAATGGGTTTGTATGTAAGTAGGCTGCACATCTGTGCTGAATGTTTGCCCTTGATTGTGTACTTAATGATGGCTGAGCAAACCAGTGCATTCTGATAATCAGCCATCGTTGAGTTTAGTCAGCTTCCCTGCATATCCTTAGCTTACACTCCTGCTTTTTCCACTTTTAACTGAAAGCCCAAGCTAGTCATTTGACAGAATAGCACTAAGAGTCACCTTTGATATGTGGTCCTTGAGCCTTTTAATGAGTAGAGCTCTAACCAGTGGTGAGAATCAAACCTTGCACATGAGATGCAAACACCTTAACCACTGAGCCCACTTGGTCTTTTCTTTTGAACTCATCTGGTTAGCAAATACACAACAAATGGCAAGTAACATAAAAATATGTGCTGTCAGATAACAGGTTTGTACTGTAAACCTTGTTGGACACAGAGCATTCAAGATATCCCGGGGTATTGAAAGTGCACTGCAGAGCTGCATTATGAAAGCTATGCTGATATGGCATGTGTGCATACCTGCAAAGTAGAGACCAACTGAATTGCATGGTGCACAATATCCATTCCTGCACGTAACTACTCATTTGCATCATGCTTAGGCTCCATAGTCTTAACTGATGTCTCAATGGTATGGCCGCTTACTGTGATAAGTTCACACCGGCATGTACTGCTGTCAGTACATCTTGACAGTGTGTGTTAGCAGTAAAAATATTAGCTTGGACACAACAGAAAATGTTAAATGGATTTGCATGCAGTGTTCATATATATATATCTGTATATATATATATATATATATCTATATCTATATCTATATATCTATATCTATATATATCTATATATATACATATATATATATATATATATATATATATAAAATCATTGTGTAGGGTATCTTTGTACACATGTTTCGTGTGCATTCAGATGTATAAACATGGGTGTACCACTTGATAGTGAAAGCTCCTAAAGTTGATTGACAAGTTGCACACGAAGGCCTCGGCACCTGTAATTTCTTATCTTTTAAAAAACAAAAAACGTTTTTTTTTTCAGGCAGTTGTCACTCTTCCCTCCCACATTCCTCTGGTTATTATATACACTAACTTGGAGATCCCATAAACACACGGTGAGGGTAAATTTCCCAAATCCTAAATTTGAGTGATTTCACACACCTGTCAATCAACTGCCTACTCGATCATATGCAGTCAACTAGACAGCTGCTGACATTTGAGAGTTGGTCTTATTTTAAGCATTTCTGCAGACTACACGTGTGTGTATCAAAAGTCCGAAACCCAAATGGCTGGGCATACTTACACGAAAGTGATTTTCACCGAAGAAGCACTTTTGCATAAGTATGCCTGCTGCCAAAGTAGGGGGGGGTGTGGGGGTGCAGTGGGGCGAAGCCCCCCTGCAAAAACGTTATTTTTTATTTTTTTTTTTTAATTTGAACATGCTTTAACAAAAGCGCTTTCTTGATAAAAGTGCTTTCGTTAGTGTGTTCGGTGGTTATGGATTTGGACATTTGATCATTCGATCAAACATCCTAGATCCATATATATATATATATATATATATATATATATAAAAATATGTTTCTGTCATCTGATTAGCTTTTAAAATTGAATTTAATGTGAATAACTTCAAAAAGTCGAACATATGTAAAAATTCCAAGAGAGTGTTTCAGCAGGAGCCAGCCCCCACCCCCTGCTAATTTTATATACCAACTCCAAGATCGCACTACTTTGGGGGAAAAGGGCATATTTCCAGATCCACACTGTATCATGATCTTGGGACAATTTGCTCTTTAAGCGACTAGGAATCAATTCGATTTTATAAGTAGTTGATCCTATGAGTCTGATTATATGAAATTTGACCGTTTCAAAAGTCAGTCTTTTACATAGACCCACACACACAGTATGCATGTGTGTATTTTAATGTTCCAACTACATTAAACTACATAGTCTACTCTCCCACTAGGGGGTACATATCTCCTAGTCCTGGTCCTCACTCACAAATATAGGAGAGTGTTGCACCCCCCTCCGCCAAAGTGTAATGTCTTCAGTGGTTAGATCAGAAAGAGGTCTCCCTTGAAATAAATTTAAAACTAAAACCTCCACCTAACCCCAAAGCCTTTAAGAACTTTTATAATGCACACTACCTCCTGTTAAGTAATGGCGTAGCTAATTTCCAAGCTTCCCCAAACCCAAAAAACACAAAACTATGCAGAAGCATACGCAAAAGCTCTGTATGATCATTTAAACACTTGCATAGAAATGGCAGTACCAGACCTAAATAAGCCTAGGGCAAACTGCAAAAACAAACCACCCTGTTGGACTCTTGGTATAAATAAATTGTACAACAAAAGAAAGAAAATCCTATCTAGAAGTGAGAGAGCATGTGCATCAGAGCAAAAACTCCCTCATTAGTCTAAACAAGCAAATCCTGGGACTAGTGAAGTCTTCAAAAGTGAATTTTGAGTTGAAAATAGTCTCCCAGGCTAAGAATAACAGTAAGACATTGTTCAGTTATGTCCACAATCTTAACGGCAACATCCAGCAATGTGCAGTTAGTTGTACTGAGTGGGTGTAGCAAATCTGCTGGCTGATAAATTCAGCTAAAATTTCACCAGACCATCCCCTCTAGTTACTCCCCAAGAAATGCCATCCACCATTCCTGTACCAGTCAACACAAAAGAACAAGTCACTACTGTGCTCTCTAAAGATAAAAACATGGCTTCGATGGGTCCTGACAATATTCAGGGATTCCTCTTAACTTGAAACAGGACCTATCAGGCCCACTAGGATCTCTTTTTAACCACGGCCAACAAATTGGTTTTGTCCCTGTGGAGTACAGCAAGGTACATTAACTGACCAAGGAAATTACAGACCCATAAGTTTGACTAGTCTTGCATGCAAGGCCATGGGAAGAATAACCACAGACCTGATGAGTAATGACCTAGGAAACTTTCAAACACTGGACCCAACCCATTTCAGTTTTAAGTGAACGTCATCCTTGCTCAGTCTGGTGGACGACTTTGAGAAAGTCATTAGAGCCATGGATGAGGGTAAAACAGTACGTACTGCCTTCCTTGACCTGACTAAGGCATTTGACCCAATTTCCTAGTCTAGTATTATAGATAAACTTACAAAACTGTATATAAATCTCTATGCTGCCAGATGGATAGCCAAATGGCTCATGGATAGGACACACATAAGAGAGGGAGAATCCCAGATACAGCGAGAGGCCATTTACTTGTGGTGTACACAGGGCTCAGTGCTGGAATCTCTCCTGTTCATAATATACTTCTCTGAAGTCCTTTGGTGATGTCTACAAGTTGGGGGCAATCACTGAATCCCCCAGTGTTTAGATATTCTTCAAGATGGTCCAAGTGAAACAAATGATAGGTACAAGAGCCATGGTGTAAAACTAAATGCATAATTATACCCTTTGGAATGTCAAATACCCTTTCAAATGACATCTTTGCTTGCACACGCCTAACAATGGAGTCAGAGGTGAGAGATCTAGGTACACAGCCTGAACTTTTTGCCATTTGTCCACAGTGATGAGGAAGCCCTATGTGGCAAAGCTTTTAAGTAAAAGCATGGTATCCAGATCCAAGGAAGTTGTAGTCTCACTGTACTCTGCCCTTATCGGACCAATTATTTAGTACACTGCAGCATTTGGCATGTACTTGATCAGCACTTGCAACAGCTGCATTGGCCTCAGAGGTTCCTTTAAAAATATATACAGGGTGTAAACATGTCCTATGTGGTCTGACTAAAAGCCCTATCACTTAACTCCATCTCTTACCGACTATTAAGGGATGATCTATGCCTAACCTACAAAGCACACTGAAATCCAGCCCAGATGAAACAAGACAAGTGGCAAGAGGGCCACCTGATCTAATGATTTAAACCTGGTCTGTGAAATGAATAAAGCATGTTGGAGAAACAGATGCATCTCTGAGATTGCCCCTTCTTTGGAACAGGCTTCCTATTCATGTAAAGCCAGGGCCCTTCCTTGACCCTCTTAAAATGCAGTTTGTATCAATGGATGAGGAATCATAAATTCACTCCTGAGGTGACACCCATGTCCCTTGTGGACAGGGGCAGTTTGTAAAATACTCAGACATAGGCACTAACCTAAGCCATCCTCCAGCTGTTTGGGATCAAAAATCGGTTAAAATTCAGGTAACAGTGGCTGGGCACGTAAGGGCTCTTGAGCAGTTGGCCTAATAATCTGTTATGAATCAAATGAATAACATCAAAAACTCTGCCCTTTGTACAAAAAGGTTTGCATTGTTAATGTGTAAAATGGTTTGCATTATTAATCTACCCTCCCTCATCCACCTGTGGCTCAAGTGCCCACATGGGTGCTTCAGGAGATGTAAGTAGATTACAGTCCCTGATCAGAGACAGGCTGCATGAGCCCTGTGAGGGTACAGACCTCTAACACTTTTGTTGTTGACGGATTCCCCTGGATGCTATAACTTTGTTGAATCGCAATTTTGATGAACCATGACTCTGCAAACTACAGGAATACACTGGTGTCCATCTGAAGAGAAACATACTGAAACACTGGTCTGCTTTTACTACCGGGGATATATTGCAGAGATACACTGGTTGAAAATTAACAAGATGTCCTCCTGCAGCGGCACAGTGGGTTGTTTTCTTTTGCACTGTATTTATGAAGGCACATTAACACTGCATCTACAGACAGTCTTGTTTGCCTGTACACCTTTCTTTACTTGTTTGTGTTCCTTTTAGTGCTGTCGCTAATTTGCATACATATTCGGCATTTAGCTGCCCCAATGCATGCATTAGTGATGTAGTCCTCCTGTGCAGCCCTTTTGAAATAATGGAGAGATGAAGTTTGATTGCCATGTGTATGAATTTTGCCATGTGTCAATAAAATTGCATTGCATACTTATAATAACTATTTCTCTGTTTATCTGCATACATAGAGATGAGCATACAAATGAGCCAGCAAAATTCTACAGATTTAAAACATTTGCTTAGTTGCGCCTTCCTTTCAGCTATGTATTTGTCACTTTCTATTTATTTCTGTTTGTCTGGACATTAAGAAATTAAACTACTGGAAGAATTCCTAAAAATACTGGATAGCAACTTTATGCCCCATTGCTACATTATTCAGCATTGGACTGATTCACAGGTGTGATGAGTCAAATATCCTTATGCTTTGAAAACATTTATTTTACAGGATGAAAGGAGAGTATTGTATTTAGATAAGCTTAAGTGATATTAACTGTGTACATAAACATTGCCTCTTGCATATACTTCATGTAAATGTTTCCTTGTTTTGAAGGTCACAGTCCATATGAGATTACAACATTGTCAGTGAATTAACTTCTGTAATAACGTGATGTTTGTTTTAAACTGTTTAAGTTAGAAATATTTAACATTAACATTTAATTTTCTTTATTTATTGCATTCCTCTTGAGGCCGTTATCTGGCATCTGGATAAATTTAATTATTTCAGTTTTAAAACAAAACTGTCTGGGGATAATTCTGCTTAAATTATTAATGCGTTCTGTTTTCTTTGTATTGGACTACAACCTACATAGTAAATCTTACAGTTCTCAGAAATTAAAAAAATAAATGACCATCTTAATATCTTAGTACTGCCATGTTCCAGGGCTGTTCTATATAGTCTTATGTGGTTCAAAACAACCTAAGTGAGAGAACTTCCAATGCTGGTATGCAAGATGTGGTATACATTACATTACTGGCTGACATTTTTAGTGTGGTGATCTGTATCAAGATTCTCCACAGTGGTTTCACAGCCAACCATCACTGGCAAAAAGGATTCTGCATTTTGAAATGATTGTGGCTGTAAATCTGAAACATCCATGAAGGTAAAATGATACTTGGAGTTGAAGTCAATTGTAGGATCTGTGCAATAGGTGTGCCATATCACACGCTTGAGTTCTCTCTGCATCTTAATGTTTTTTTTGGTGGGGGCAGCTGTTTCATTATTTCATGTGGTGAAGCAGGATTCAGTTAACCTTGATTCAATATGTCATAAGTACCTAGCATTTAGTGCTGGCAAATGAGAATGCTATTCATGTGTTTTTGTTCTAAAGACGTTTATTGCTCTGTTATTTAAGCATTTACAAAGTACATGTAGAAAAGAGTAGGTCTTGATATACATTTTTGACATTTTATCGTATTTCTGTGGTTCTGGAGAAGGAACGTTTACCTAGTTCATTGGCAGCAGTCCTGTTTGTGATTATACTCTGTAATTAGTTGTATAGACATTTATTTGTTGCCAGTTTTTATATGTAATATTTCAGAATGCTCCAAGTGGCACGAACTCCAGTACTTATAAAGAAATGGATTTTGTATATTAAAAGTTGTGAAGTACTTATACTTTATATGGCTTTTGAGTATTTATGGAAATGAAAGTGCAGACAGAACCCATGCTGTTACATAATCTGGTCTGTGTTAGGGGAGAAAACTGTGACAATGCTAGCCTGAGTAAACAGACACAAGATACTTCAGCAGACACAAGGTGCTAAGAATCATTGATGCCCTCTTTAGCCAATTAGTATTTATGCAACTTATTTGTTTAATTCTAGTACCGATTTCTGGAGAAAGTTATTTTATAAAACATTGAAAGTAGCTGACTCCAAGTCAGACTGCTGACCAGTCATGAGTGGAGTCCCACAGGGTTCGGTCTTGGGTCCTCTCTTGTTAGGTATCTACTTCTCTGAAGTCCAGGCCAACACGAAGGGACTCTGGCTGACAAAGTTCGCAAATGATTGCAAGTTGGGAGCTATTAACTCCCCAAGTGATGACACCCTACAGAAAGGCCTCAGTGAGACCTACTACTAGTGTCAGAACCATGGCCTTAAGCTAGATGCCAAAAAATGTCTTCATCCCCTTTGGGAAAAACCCGGTTCCCTTGAATTGCCACATTGATGGTAGTCCACTGAACACAGAAGGCGTTTATAAGAGATCTGGGAACACAGGTTGACAGCATCCCCTCTTTTGACCTCTACATTGACACTGTGCTCAGAAAGTCCTGTGTGGCACATCTCATTACTAAGGGTTTTGCATCCATGAGGAAAGAGGTCATTGTCTCACTCTACTCTTCCCTCATTAGGCTAGTCATAGAGTACAATACCCCATTTGGCATGTACCTCACTAGACACCTGCATCAAGTGGAGCGGCTACAAAATACCTCACAAAGAGGATCCTAGGCCTTAAACACTTGTCCTGTATGGACAGACTAAAAACACTCCAACTATTCTCCGTCTCATATCACCTACTTAGAGGCGATCTCTGCTTGACTTACAAAGCCATGTCTGACCCAGCTTTGTTAGAAATGCTACATCTAAAGAAATCCCAATCCCTCAGCACCACATGCTCCAGAGACCTCAACCTCATAACCACAATCAACAGAACATGCTGGATGGACAGGTTCATAACCCAGAGATTGCCCATGCTATGGAATAGACTTCCCATACATGTCAAGCAGAGCACCTCACTGACCCTCTTCAAGAGAAATCTTGATGAATGGATGGGAAATAGAAAATTCACCCTGGGTGTATCATTCCAGTAGCTCTACTTGACAGAGGCACTAGGAACTAAGGTTGGGTGGCACAATGCCAGGGTAATCCTATGGGCTAGGCTTGTAAAGGCTCCAGGGCCATTAGCCTAGTACACACCTATGAACTTGCTGAGTTTTGCCAGCATTTAATTTTTGAAGCCCTTTTTGCCACATTTGGGGTATATACAGAAAACAGAATGTATATATTGTGCTTGCTGATGCTCTTTAAAATAGTAAAACTGTAGATTTATGTTGCATGATAATTTTCTGTTTCTCATGTAATTCATTATTGCAAGGTCTGCTGTGAAAGACACCAGTTCTGACCAGTGATTAATTTTAAAAAACTCTTTTGAGTGCAGTAGTTGCTTTGAAGGAAAAGTAATTGTCCATGTGGTCTGTTCAGTATTTGGTTGTCTGTTTTAAATGGCAGCTGAAATAAGTTGCAGGAGAGTTGGGGGTTTATCTCCTTCGATTCTCTTGTAGACTTTGATGCAACTTAATTTACTGATACCTAGCCAGACAGAAGAGAGAACTAGGCAGTGCTATACTAACACAAAATGCTTAGCCTTTCTTTTTTTTCCCTTCACATAGTACAAAATGGCATTAGGTTATTGGTGATATAACACATGGCCCTGCACTTTTTTATCAGTAGAAGAACTCTCATTATCAAGGCCAGAAAGCAACCTGAATACTATATTAAACTGAGAAGGATCTGTAAACACAACATTAAGTAAATAAAACAAGTTACCTTGAAGGCCACACTATAACTGAAACCCGAAGCACCATCTGCACACTGGTTCTATGCACAGCACTTTATTCTGGTAATGGAGATGTTGATGGGAGAGATGTAAATGAGTAGTGATTGATATTAGGATGCAAGAGGAGAGGAAGATGCTGCAGGTTGGATGCACCCACATCTGAAACCTGGATTAAGATTGAATCTCTGCTTGGGGTAAAGAGCTAAGGAGAAAAACTGCATAAGAAAGAACGGTCTTTGACATTTACCTTATCTGTTTACTTATTCAGATATGGAAATCACTTGGGAATCCATGATCATGCAGTGTGGTTAACCATTAGCTTGCCTGTGCATTCAGTCTAGGGTAATTGGTTCTGGATACAACCTCCTAGATATAAATTTTAAGAATTTGAACTTCTTGATCAATATACAATCAACATTGAGTAGGTAGCAGGACTATGCAGGGATGGCACATGTATTATGATTAAGTAAGCAACAGCTGGAGAACTTAATTTATCCATTAATTACACAGTAATAGTCGCACTTCGATCTTTGGTATATCTGGAAAGACATCTGATTGCCAAGCCCTAGGACATGCACAGATAAAGACCTGACTATGACCCAGATTGCCAGTATAATGGCAGCTTTCCCATCCTGGGTGGGTGGTTCTGTTTAATGTACTGGTAACGTCCCAGTGGGTGGGTAGTTGCACAAAAAAGTTTTTGGCAGAAGCGTGTCATGCTGTCAGTGCATGGCTTCATCAAGCATGTGTGTGTGATAGCACAATGTATCTATCGGTGAGTAACATCGATTGCAAGGCCTCAAGTCACCAAAGAAAATGGGAATTTTAGTCTTTGGGGTTAGCACACTGGCGCAGTGTTTACCATTTGCCTTTCAGTTCCCAAGGGAACGAGCGCCTCACCTTGCTCTTGGAAGGAATGAATAGGCCAGAGAGGCACAAGGGAGTGAGACATTGTGTAAATACTCCGGGCTAGGGGACCAGGGATGTGGATAGGGGAGAGGAGGAGGGACAGACATTTCTTCAAAGCAAACAGCAGAGTCTCAATATAGCTGTACACTGTCTACAGATGAAAGTATGTGCCATTTTTATATATGAAGCACTGCAAGTTGATTAACTGTGAACTTGCTGCAAGTATTGATAAAATGCAAGAACAATGTCATAATACAGATTCTTAATACAAGTAAGAAACAAAGTGATCATAAAAGCAACTAAACAAAATGGGCAGCAAATCCAAGACACTTGGAATCAAAATGATCAAATATCTAAGACACTTTTACAAGCAACAGTAAGCAGTTTCAGGCATACAGGAGTCCTGTATCAGGTCCTGTAACAGGACTTCCATCAGATTGTTGCAAACAGAAAATGGCAGATACTTCATGAATCATGTGACAATTTGGAAATGACATGCTTAGCAAAAAAAAAAAAAAAAAAACTGACAGGAAATGAGACGTCTAAATAGCAAAAAAAAAAAAAACCTTGACAACATACTGTATAAATCACAACATTTAAGAGAGGTTTTTTAAATTCCCATATCATTAAAACCTAGAAAACAAAAATTGTGGTATTTCCTACAGTCTCAAGTCTCTATTTACAATAGAATGCCCAACTCTCTGGTTCAGAATGTCCTCAGTAGTACTCCCCCTTTAAGGTATAAATTCAGGTTTGACTTTATATTCATATTTGTTGACAGTCATGGGCAGACTATATTTAAATAAGTACCATGTATGGAGTTTTAGGTATTTTCTCTTGCAAAAGTAAAAATATTTGTGACTGTATGTATTGCCTGTCAAGGATTTTACATTGGCTGTACCTGTAGACCTCTTTGGAAATGCATTTGTGAACATTTTTATCATGCGTCAGTCATGAGAACATTTGATAACTTAACTTGGGTAAGCCAGGGTTCGGTGAATCAAGAGTTGGTGCATTTAGAGACTGCTAGATGTGGATGAAACCGCCCACTCCGAATGGGATGGTGCATGCAGGTGTATCTTCCAAGCAAAATCAATTATTGGTGGTTATTTTGTATAGCTTGATATGTTCCATGATTATTGCAGTTTTCATAGGTGTCATTGTCTTTATCATAGCCCTGGTGGTTGAGTGCCATCTGGTCAAGTCCAACTGGTTAAAAGATTCCTCTGAAACACTTAAACCAGTCAAGTATATATATTCACCAAGATCCTACTCATGAAGTATGTTGGAAGTTCTGTCACGTATAGTAATGACTTGTTCATATACAGGGCAGATTTTAGGGTGTGTGCGCATCTGTGAGTTTGTTTGCTTTGTGTCTGAGTGTAGTAACTGGTTTTGAAAGTGTATTGAGAACTGAATGGTCAAAATCGGCTGTGATTTTTTATGCATGTGGATGACAATAGTAGTTGTATATGTGTGTGTTGGGGGGGCGTGGTTCTGTCTCTGTTCAAGTACTTGTAATAATGTTGTCCAATTCTGGTGTTAATTATGTTTAAGTGTTTTCTGACTGGAGCTTGTCAGCTTGTGATGTGCTTGGGTTTTTACACAGCATGTGTCTGGGTGTATGGACCAGTGCTAAGGGTATACATCTCTTTGTGTATGTTTAAGGAGTGACATGTATGTGTGTGAATGTTTAGAAGGTGAGTGCTTGTGCAGAGGATGAGTAAGAAGGGGTGCTAGTGTGACCATGCTCTGAGTGGCACTTAAAGTATGAGCTCAGAGGTAGTCCTTTAAGTTTTGGGTGGTATGGTGGACCTGCCCCCTACATGTAAAAAGACTGCTGTGTTATTGTGTTGGTTTTTGTGGGGTTTTTTTTGTCTGTTACATTTTTGTATACATTTGTGCGAGGAGTGTATACCAGACTGGTTAGGCTAGTTATCAAGTGTGATTGGTTTCTTTATTTAGTTGGTTTATTTTTTAAGCTCAGGATTTTGGATGATTACCTTTTTTGATTACAAAGTTCGGGATTCTCTGTCTGGATGGATTGAAACCTGATTAGTTTTTATGCCACCTAATTTTATACTCTAGGGTGAAACCCCTTGTAACACAAATGCACCTGTATGTTTCATAGTTTGAAATTTTGTTGATTTATTGTCTGACTGTGTAACTGAATGTACTGCATTCTGATTACTTTGTGATTAAAATATGCTGCAGACTACAAAAAACATGCCAACCCATTAAAGTGGTCCCCCCCCCCCCACTGCATCATCCGAAGGTGGGGCTGGATGACATGGAATTGGGAAGTAATTGGACAGCCGCTCAGCCTATTAACTTAAATACAGGTCCAATGAAGTAGCTAAAGTAAAAACTACACGTTTTAGAATAAGAAAACCCACTTACATGATGAAGGCATAAGTATAACGAAATAGAAATGTTAAAGAATTTTGCATCACCTTGATTGCTGTCATGTGATATTGTGTTGTACTGTACTGAAAGCTATGGTAGATTGGATGGTAGACACCTGTTTGAGTATGTATTTTCTCTTCACACAAGTGGATTTTCTTTCTGGTAATGAATGGTTGGTCAGTGAACATGCAGCATTTTGCACACAGCCTCGAGATACTTGGCACAATTAGGCTGGCAACAAATGACACTGTTACTTTACACATGTTAACTCTGGTCCGTGTTTAGCCATCCAATGTCTGAACATCGAACATTCATTCAACAAGCATCCATTTCATCAATGGGGAAAGTAACTAGTTGGCCACCACTTCCCCATCTGACCTTTTCCCCACTGTAGTCCGGTGTGAGGGTTGGAATATGTAGTTGGATGGTGGGTGGGGGGGGGGTGTTGGGGCATGTGGGTTTGAAATACTGCTGTGGGGCACATGGAGAATCTGTGGCCAACTAGTTTTCCCCATTGATGAAATGAATGTTTGCTGAATGAACATTCGATGTATATGGTTTGATGTTCAACCATTCGATGGAAGTTCAATTTAATGGCTGAACACAGACCCATTAACTCTAACCTTATACCCAACATCTGTGTGACCCTTACATATTGGGGCACTAAACATATTTACCCCAACAGCACTATTCAGACAAATTAGATTTGGGTAGTTTATAGCTTACCTCATTTGAGATCAAGAAAGGGAAAAACTACAAATGCTTTATCCAAACACACATTAAGTTTTCCCAGGCATGAGTTTGTTTGTAGCACTTGAATGCATAACATCACGGAGTAGGGGAGGATGCTGGCCACTCTTTCTCGAAAGAAGAGAATTATATTGGCATTTGTTTTTTAATGTCAATAGTTGGTTGGCCAGGACTGAATTAATATTTCTCCATAACATGCCTTTTAAAGTTAAAAGTTTTGGCCAGATAACATGTACATAAAATTTTGTATTTTGTACATTCAGTGTGATGTTTAAATGGATTTGATGAAATTATTTGTGTATTTCAAATAATTTAATAATTTGTTCACTTTATACCTATTTTGACACGTAATTTTAAATTTACTTTGGTTCTTAAAAATTAGAAGGGTTAGTTTCTTTTAAATCAGAATGGAAGGAACTGATTTGTCTTTGGATCATGTGATGCTTGGCGGGATATTTAAAACTTTGCAATGTACTGATTTATCTGATGAAGTCCTGTAGGTTATGGGATGAACCCTAGCACTTATCCTTTTAAATTTTAATGGATTAAAAGTCTTCACTTGTTTTTGTGGTCTTTACCGATGTCATTTTTGTTTTTTTACTAATTCTACATCAAGTAAGAGGAATGTAAAGAAGAAACTTGAAATAAGATTACTAAAGATCATTAATCTCAAAAGGCTTGTAATAGAACAGTAACTTGAGTCAAGAGTTGAAAAGCTATAAAAATGTACAAGGTATATGTACTGCAGTTTTACAAGGGTAAAGAAATTGTGTTAATATAATGGCATGTGGTGATAAATTCTTAATGTACAATGTCAACTGTTCTGTAGGGATTCCATCTTGGCTCTTCTATAATGTTTGCTAGAAAATGTATTAAGTTCAGTGAGGTTCAGATGGAGGTCCAGAAATGTACTTTTTGAAATATTTGTGGCTGTATTATTTATTTTGATAAATTCAGGAAAACACAATTATTTGCTAAATAGATAATCTATGAAAAAACTATAAATTTTAACACAACTAAATAAAGCTCCTCTGAAAAAAAACTCTGGCAAAAACTGCACTCTAATACTAGACATTTAATTTATAAAAACATAAAAAATGGTTTGCAGTATTAATTACAGTAACGTGCAAACTATTTTTTTATTTGAAATATTTATAACCAAAAACTTTTGCACATTCTACTCCTAAGTCTCAGTTGTCACAGCTGTAGAGACCACAAACATAAACAGTTGCCAACAGTAAATCTGAACCACCTGCATCAAAATTGGATGACGACTCAAAAAAAAGTTCTCCACATCCCTTGTGTAAGGTTTTGTTTTTGAAGCAAAGTCCATTAATCTGCTGTCAAAAGGACATTTTTACAGAATTTGTTTTAGAGCCTGATGCAGACAAAGAATATCAATGGAGGATGGACAATGTCCTTGTACATTTCTGGGATTCCCCCCCAAAATCTCTAACTTTAGGACAAGGTACTGCAGATTTTCACATTATTAGCTGTTTTTAAAGCATGTTGTCAAATGTAGTTCACACACACACACACACACACACACACACACACACACACACACACACACACACACACACACACACCTATTTGGATGCAGTGTTAATATCACCTCTTCTAACATTTTTTCTGTTTATTGCCTGACTACATTCATTGGATCTACATAATGCCAGCAGTTTTTTTATTTGTATATGTAAGAGAATCATCCTGTCTCATAAGACCAACATCCTCTTTTAAACAGCAGGCAATTTATGATGCCAGTTTATTGTAGGTCTTTTAATGAATGTCTTAGTATATTAATGCATATTGTTTCAATAGTTAGGGTAGAGGTTAATGATTTAAAATGACTATTTTCCAACAGGGTAAATGCGTTCTGAATATTAACTTCACTTAAAATATATGGCAAATTTAATTTTTTAAAGATTTTAGCTCGGGGAATTATTTTAGTCACGTTGGTACATGAAGAAACAAATGTAAAGTCTTTGAGCTCTAGTTGAAAATTGAATTTTTTTGTAAACAAAATTTCAAACTTCTACCACTTTAATTTGCAACTGTTCTCCCTCATTCTGCCTTTGTTTAATACTCATCTGTTTGCATTGAATCCCTGATTATTTTGTAATCCATTCTTTTATCCTGTCTGAAATCAGATTCAAACCTATTAATACCCTTTCACTTGTATAACAGCCAATGATGGTGACTGCCATGGTGCGGCAAGTTTGTAGTCAGCCATTTGAGGAAAGATGGAAGAGCAGATGCTTCATTGTTGCTAGTTTTGTTCTTGGAATTAAGTGAAATTTGGCTGATTTGATTTTTTTTCTTAAACTCACATACACTGTTCATAATACTTTTCATAAGTATTTACTGGGCTAATGGCCACTAGGACCTTTCTAAGCCTAGCCATATATCCCAAATCCTGGCAAGTTCTTTTACCTTGGTAGTGTAAACTGGGGAGATTAAATATTTGCAAGAAGCTACCTGGGAGATGAACCACTTTACAGGCTGCCTATGTCCATTAGAGACATAGATGCCAAACCAGGAGTCAATTTCCAGTTTCCCATCCAGTTGTCCAAGTTGCATGAGTTAGGGAGAAACCATGCTTTAACATGGATGGGTGAGCCTGATCAGAAAAGGGGCAGTCTCTGGGATACATACCTCTCTCTCTCCAGCAAGTCCTATTTATATCACAGACAAGGTTTAAGTTTTTCAAATATATAATTATGATACTGTTTGGGATGTGGATATGTAGAGTGGGGTCTGAAGATACGTTGTATGCCAGATATAGATCTCTCCTCAATAGCCTATAGGAGACCGAATACAGCGATAGGGCTATGAGGTAGTCTGCATAGGACATGTCATTTACGCCCTGTATTCTTTTAGTGAGAAAACTCTGTGGATGTTCCAGTTGTTGCATGTGCCTAGTCAGGTACATACCAAACAGGATATTGTGGTCAATGATGGGTTTGAGAAGTGCTGAATATCGTACCTACATGTCAAACTTTTTTATCTTTTAACTTTTTTATTTTATTTGTTTTTTAACTTTAATAGTCTCACTTCATCTTTCTTTTTGCAAAATAGCATCCTTTATGCCCTAATGATGGAAAAGTGCGAATACTATGTAAGCAGTCCATTGTTTTTATCTTTAATTTATTGTGTTTTTGTGCCTTGGCAAAATTAAATGAGATCAAATCCCACTTTATTAAAAAAAAATAAATAAATACATTTCTGATGACTTTTGGGATTTTTTTTTAATGTAGATCTATTGGATACTGTATTTATTGCTGAGACATTCTTCAAAAAATATCTCATGGTAGCATTGTATTTTAACATTTTTTTTTCTCAGCTTTTCTCAGTATTTGGCATGTCTCAAACAGAATTATCATCACTGAATGGTTTTACTGGCTTCATCAGGAAGCACTTACTATTACTGCATTTTCCAAATCAGTTTGTACATTTTCTCTGGGGAGTCAAACTGGTCAGACTTGCCATTCATAAAGCTTTTAATATTGTCAAAAACTCTGGTCAACAGACCCAGAGCATTAGAAGATTTGTTGGGCGCACACTATAAAGGTAAAGATGATAGTCCAGTGTCTGCTGAATCAGTCACCAGTAGTGAAACCGGAGACCTAATACTAGCTGTAAGCAAAAAGTGTTTTGACTATGGGAGGAGGAATAAAAATCCAGACTACAAAAAAAAAAAAACACCACTGACTGAAGGTACAAATACATTTATTTCACAATGTTTAGTTCTTTCATCTCCCTAGTTATACAAGACATGCCAACATCACTAAGAGTATTGACACACTTTTTTAAAATCTGTCTAATCATTTGACCAAATCTGTTCACAATTACATTTGTATAGTTCAATACAAATACAGCCATGGTGTAAACCTTTATATAATAGAACATATGAAAAATTAGCAAAACCTTTTAAAAACTTAATTGAATTTCTTAATCATATTACTTAAAAGTGGCGCTTTTAATTTACTACATATGCTGACATGCTCATTCAGCCCAGTTCAGTTACTTTGGTTCGATTCAAAGATCATAATCATCTCCTCTTGGATTTGCTTTAACATGATGTTACACAGTAAACAAGTCTTTTGAAAGCTGAACATGATTACGTACATTTAATTCAGAACACAAATCAATAGATATGTGGCAGAGGAGGAATGCAGCACTATTATGGTGATATGCTGTCAGCATTGCATAGAGCAATAACTCAGCAAGAATAGTCTAAACAACTGTTAAAATTCACTCCCCACATACTCATTCTAACAGCTGTGCCCATTGCCCTATATACTATGCTTGGTCTAACAGCACTCCAAATCACCCCTTGGTCCAATGCCCAAATTCACATCAGGGCCAGCAAGAAAGAAACCTAATTGCATAGTGGGGTCCACTATCCATCTTCTAGCTAGGGGGGGGGGTTATACATGACCTACTACTTTCCCTACTCTGTAGAGTACAGAGAGTATGCCTAGCTATACCGTTGGTTCATCTCTCCCTGTCACTCAGCCACCTGAGCTGCTAAGTCCGGGTCACTTGGGTCATTGTCGGGGCTTTGTCCATCTTACACCACTGTTGTGGCAAAAGTCACTTTTTTCTAGTAGGAAAAGGCTGTTCTTTCCTGTAGCCCTGTTTTGCAGGCTAACCTATTGACCACAATACCATTCAGTCCCTTCTCTCTCTAACATTGATATTGCCGAGCTCAAACAGTATCTGACCCCCCCCCCCATCATTGCTATAAAATGGAAGTGACCTAAGCTCCGCCACTATGCCAGATTTCTTTCTTTATTTTTATTTATTAAACTGAGTAAAAGAGACGGTCAAAAAGCAATTTTTCAGTCATACCCTTTTTATATAAATTGCTGTGAAGAAAAATGACAGAGGGGGGGGGACAGCTTCTTACTAGGATGTAACTTGACATATCTTGTTAAACTAGTCTCTACTGCACTCTGTGTTGCTATTACGACAGTGTGACTCCTGTCATATATTTACCAATGGAATATGATTGATACAATTGTGTATTGTGTTCACCTGTGTGCCAGTCAAAGGGAAGAAACAGTCTTCTGGACAACTCCTGTGTATTTGCCACTTAATAAGGTAAGTAGGCTGATCTACTAACCTTTATCAGACATGATCGATCAATTACTTAACCCATAAGACCTATGGGTTATGGTCTTATGACTTTATCAGACATGACCTGGGCTCATAGGGCAAATAGAGTACATAAATTAAAACTTGGAGCATAGATGCACAAGTTAAGCGTACAGCATATAGAAAACCCAATACAGCTTTGTATGTATTCTTGTATATTACCTGTGAGAATTACTCTGCATTAAGTGAACACAGTCTGATTAGACTGAGCTTAAGGAGACTTGATAGGAGAGGAAATACTTGTATATAGTTATATGCAGTAACATTCTGTATGCTGTATTTACAGAGACCGATAAATACTTCAGTTGCATTGAACTGTTTAACATCTTAAGGTCTGAGAAGTGAATTTTCAGGAAGTTAACCATCATCCCTTAAGCTTCATTACCATTTTCTGTCATTGACATAATCTAGGACTTTGAATAGAGCTAGTGATTCTACACCAGATATTTATGCAGTCGTTTATGCCTACTCCAGATAATTAGAATAACCTACTTTGTTTTCATTTAAGGATATCCGCATTTGTTTGTCAAGACACTGGGGCGGATTTTTTCCCCAGTATTGTCCATTCACAAAAAATATCAAGTGTAAACATTTAGTGAAATGCTGGTCATCATTTTATAGATGTAATTCCTAATTTGGTGCATCTTACACCACCACCTACTGTAAGGAGACCAAACAAAAGGGATGGTGTTGCTTATATTTAATGGTTCATACTTGTGTATAGTCAAAACTGCCACAAATAGCAATCAAATATGCCAGAAAAAGACGCTGCAGTGATAACAGTAACCATAGAAACATTAAAAAAACAAACACATCTTATTTGGGTTGTTGTAACCCCTGACCTCACGTAATTTGACTTTCAAAAGAATAAAAGGAGAACTCAAGTGTTTAAGAATGAAAGGATCTACAAATCAAAACTGTCCTCAGAACAGAAACATGTTCGATCCCTGAATACAGTTTTGGTGAACAAAAAAAAAATGTAAAATATTTGCAAGTACTACCTTTGCTAAATATACAAAGAAATTCCTTTTTGTGGGGGTGGGGTGGGATATGCCTACCTACAATACCATGTGGTGGGGACCTATGAACTTGTGCAACCTCTGAGTTGGTATGTCTAATGGTGAAGAAAGATAACTCCACCATCTGTGAAAATAGTTTCAATGGATGTTCTTTTATCCGATTACCTTTGTAGAAACTGTATTTGGTGACTCTGCGTAAACCTTACAATAACATGTTCAATGCAGAATCAAAGAAATGCATGCAAAACTAGGAAACTTCTGCAGTCTAGGCCTTTATTTACTTCCCATATCAAGAAAAAAGTTACAGAAATACAATACTCGGCAGTACTCCTCCCCTGCAGATTCTTAGCCATGCTTAATGACGTATAAAGCCCAAATAAAATTTATGCAGCTCACATTCACCAATAAACTGTTACTTGCCCACCCTTGTGCAGACCCCACATCTATTTTATTCTAACATTCATCAAGCAGAACCATTAGTTTGTCATGTTAGCTAAGGAGGGGACTCTGTCTGGTGATTTTGTAATCCTCATCTTCCTGTAACATCAGTGGAACCAAATCCATATCAAATAGCCAGTAATTTAAAAATAAACTAAAATTACAAAAATAATGCCTGAACCCACATTCAAATATAATGTGTGAAATAACTCAGCCCCACCATCAGCACACCCTCACAGTTTTACTTCAGGTTTGTACTGCTGTTAACCTTTATATAACATGGCTGTCATTAGTATTATACTGCACACACTAACTTAGGTACTTAGAACTGATGAACTATTACCAATTCCATATATAAACAAGTCCCTGTTTTATGCTGATACCTGATGACTGCACTTGGGTTTTGCCTCGAGCAACTTCTAGTGACATTTTATTTCTGTTAATGTGTAACATACAACTTAAATGTTATATATTTGAAAAAATTCTGGGGATGTCTCTCCTTAAGGTACCTCCTAAAAATGGCCAATTTCACAACTGAACCCAATTCCATTATCTTATTATTCACAAGTATTTGTTAAAACCTAGCCAGTGTCATTTCACGAGTACTATTTTCTATTCATCTCAAAAGGTACGTATAAATGATGGATAGTTCCTTTTAAGGTATTTTCCGTTGTAGAACACAACTTAAAATGCAGGCTGTAACCATTCTGTAAACTTGAATATAGTGGTACTAATAGTTCTGTTCTGACAGGTAAGTTGGGATGTTTACTTGTTAGTATTCTGAACGTGCAATCAAGAGGCATCTTGACAGCGTAGCGGGCATTTGCAGTAGGCCCTTTTGCGTGTTTAACCATTCTGACAGGACCTGCTTTTAAGATTCTCATCTGGAGACAACTGCAGGTCTGTTTATAAAGATGACTGCAGTGAAATATGTTTTTCTTTTAGGTCCTGATGAAACGTTTTCTTGGCAGTTTATAGAGTAAATATGGAGTGCTATATGATTCTTAGACATATGCTCGCATATATAGTGTTTTGGGGGAATAGCTCATTCAGCATATTATCTGCATTGAGCATGCTTTAACACATCTGCTTTTACGTTAAATGAAATACAGTTTTTCTGGAAAATTCATAAGGTATACTTTCAGATAACTCCACCCACTTTACCTTTCAAGCAGTTTCTATAACTCTTATAAAAAAGCTTTTACATAAACTAAAACCTTGCTTCTCCTCAGCCAACAACTTTGCTTTGGAGTACTTAAATCTAGCAGTAGATGTAATAGCATACCAAGTCAGCATTCTTATTAATTAATAGATCGATAACAGAATTCTGTGTCCCTAACTTGAGGAAAATGGCACATATCCATTTATATAAAGGAGGTAATTCCACTGACATTACAAATTTCCATCTAAAATCCTTGAAAGATGTGTACATTAACAATTTCTCCACTATCTCTTACAAAATAAGCTAGTAACCAATATGGAAGATGGATTTCAGCACCTCCACAACATCATTTACAGACATGGTCAATAAAGCTCACAACTCCAATAAATTTGCATCTGCAGTTTTTCAAGATCTATCAAAGGTCTTTTACATGGTCTCTCACAGTAAACCTTTCAATCATCTTTCCACCCTGGGTATAGCATCTCAATCTATTCAGTGATTCTCTAACTACCTTGCCAACAGACAACAAGCTGTAAAATGGCAAGGATCCATCTCTACATACCTTGCACTTTCATAGGAGTCCCACGAGGATTCACCCTTGGCTCTCAACTCTTCATTGTTTTTATCAGTAACTACATCCATCTTCTTGTGATGGTACATTGATTCAGTATGCAGATGACTCTGTCATCATCTGCTCTTCATACACCTTAATTCACCTCCAAGAAAAGCACTACTACTACTCAACCTCCAAGAAACCTAACTCCTCCTCTTTTCCCCTAAAACTCACACCCCTAACAAAGCATCTTTCAAAATATTTTCGGCAAATGGCACTGCAATTGAATTAGTTCACCCATATCAAATTATTAAGAGTTATAACAACTCTTAAATTTGACCTTCACATCCAAAGAAATATCAAGAAAACCCTTCAAAAACTAGGCATGATATACAGAAACAAGCATTTTCTGTGATGCCCGCAAAAATTTCTTTAGCCAAAACCTCCCTACTCTATAGAGCAGCAATTCTAACCAGTTTACAATCCTCCATAAAAAAACAGCTTGAAAGCTGCAACAACAAACTTGCCAAGTTTGCTACTAATTCATCCTCCTTCACTCATCACTGTAAAGCTCTACATACCCCCTAGCTCTCTGGAACTCCCCCTCTACCTTTCCTACATTTTAACTTGTAACAATGCAAACAATACATAAAATCATACACAAACCATTAGCCTGTCCAGCTCTTTAATCAACGTACATTTCCTAAAACAACTCTTGTATCAGAGGACAAACAACTTCTCACCATAAATAAACTGAATAAATCCCCCGGCTCAAGCCTATACTCATACTCAGTAGTAAAAATATGGAATTCCTACTTCTAATCACCAGAACTATTTCTAACCTACCCACCTTTAAATGCTCCCTAAAAAAATACTTGACATTATTTTGGACCTGCTCTTGTGGCAGTCCTGACTAACTTACTCACTATACTTGACTTACCCCCTTCAACCTAAATCACGCTTTACAATCCTCTTCAGCCACCTCCTCCACTTTTATTTTTTTTTTACCACTGCATTACTTCATCTTTGCAGACCTTTCCTCTGCCAACTCCTTTTTCATCCCTACTCACCTAAACTAAGTGAAGACACCCTACACTTTTCTTTTCTTTCCATCCTTCCTCCTATAACCATAATATGGACACCATCTGTCATACTAAGACATCACTCAATTTCCTGTTACTGTCTAATGATGTAATTTCCAGTATTAAATATTTTATTAGAATTCTCGTTCTCATTTACAACATACTAATCTATATAACAAGTAATATGACTGAGTTTCTTCTCACACTTTGTCCAATTCATGTTGCTGTTTTTCATTGCACTCTACTATGAAACATATGTCCTATGTTTTTCTTATTACAATATTTTTTCACTGTTTTGTAGTGATTTAAAATATCTGTACTTAATTTTTGAAAGCTTTTGATTGTAGATCTTTTCTATCTAGGCCTCAGCTGAAAATGGGCGCTATCTGGCCCAGTCGGATTTTTCCAGTAAACAAATGTGAAATAAATTTAAGTAATTCTAAAAAAAAAATATTAATTTTAAAGAGTGCATTTCTGTCTTACTTCAGTTGGCTCTTTCTCCCTCAGATTAGAACTATGAAGACACTAGCTGCAAAACTGAATCAACAATAGGCACAGCTGTTGAAAGTAGATACCACCACAGTCCTGAGGTAGTGGAAAATGACAATTTAAGACTGACTATATTCAACTTTTGGAAAATTAAATTATTTAAACTAAAGGGGTTACAGTTAAATATATTTTTAAAGGAATGTATTTGAGTTAGAAGAGTTTCTAAAGAGATCAGGTACTACGCATTGCCAAACTGGGTCATGCCTGGGACCCTGTACATCAAGAACTTATAAAGTTGTTTAATAAACAAGGACTGGAACTTCTAGCAATTGTTAGAGAGAACCAAAAGAATATTGATGTTTTAAAGTTGGAACATTTTTAAACACCAAGATTAGAAACTATTTATTTAGGGTTTACAATATGGAATAGGAGCATGTTTTTAATAGTGGATATTCACACCAACAAGATTAAGTTAAGAAAAATAAAAAAAAAAAAAAAAAAAAAACTAAGGACAAGTTGGATTATGAAACAGGGAAGATTTTTCCCATACACAAAAAATCTGATACTGTAGTTAGGGATAGTTTTCCCCCAGGTCAAGATAGGGGAGACGCAGACTCCCACCCCTACCCCCAACCAAATTACATCTCCAATAATGAATGTTTATGAATGTGTAAAATTTGGGGTATGAAAATGACAGTGGTGAAAACCCTAATGGTATGAATTAGGATGACCCTTTAGAATTTTCACCTGTCCACAGGTTGGAGAGGTTAGCCAGCAGAACTTACTTTTTCCCAGAGGCACAAGTGAGTTCCCCAATCCCCAGTGAGGGGCTATTTCAAGTGAGGACAGAGCAAGAGAGGCAGAAGACGAGGATACAGAGGTCACTGGAGGCAAGTTTAATTCAAGCTAAAAGCACGTCTATGGCGGTGATTACTCAGAACAACAATTTTACTATTTACAATTATAGTTCTTTTAAGGTGACAAATGACCTTTTTTTCTTTATTTGAAAGAGGATTTACCTTTGACTGCACCTCAAATATAATCTAGCTGATAGCGAGTTCAAACTATTAGGAAAATTAATTTTGCTTTACAATACCAGCAGGATGAACAGGAGAGATGTGACTTAAAAAGTGGTTATTCTAACTATTTAAATTTTAAAGAAAAAAGTACAACTATGCGTATACCCCACCCTATTCAGGTTTTTTCAAATGTATGTGAGCAAGACATTTACAAGTTTTATAGAGAGGGTAAAATGAACAAGAAATTCAACCTTACCAAGGATGAACTCAATGTGTTAAATCTTGAGACATCATCAAGTTAGATGTATGAAACCTGACAAGGGTGGGGAGTGGTGATATTTGATGACCCCAAATATAATGAGTAGATGTTAAAACTGTTGAATAATGTTTATGAAGGGGCCTTCATTAATGAGGTAAACACCTCATATAGATGTATAGACTATTTTCTTGAAGATGGATTATTGCAGCATGGCATGGACCTTAAGAAATATACGTTTTTAAGGAATTTGCATCTAAAAATACCTGCTTATTTTGGAATTCCAAAACTGCATAAAAATGTAGCTGAAAAACCTTTTAGGCCAACTGTGGCAGCAGCAGGTGCCAAAATGTATCCCTTTGCCTTATATGTCAATAAAGCATTACAACCATTTCAAAATAGCTCATCACATCACTAGAGACGGTTGGGATTTTTTTTGAGAATTAAACTACTGGGATATGGACCTCTTATTTCTAGCTATTGATGTGGTAGGCCTTTTTTCCAGTATACCCGAAAAAGAGAACCTATACATGTTTAATGAGGCCCTTTTAAATTTGGACGTTTTGGACCCTGAAAAGATCTGGCTCATTAAGGAGTGTATGGAAATTCTCCTTAATAATTACATGGGGTTCGACGATAGCATCTTTAGACAGAGAAAAGGGTGGCTATGGGGGCAGCTTGTGCCCCCATTTTTGCAAACCTTGTTATGTTGACATGGGAAAAGGAGTTTATTGCACTCTCCATTCCAGGAGCATATACAATTATATTGGAGGTTCCTGGATGATATTTTTATTTTATGGGTTGAAGGTATTCCACAAATTGAAGTTTTCATGGAATACAACTCCTCTTCCCATTCCCAAGATTTACACACCAAATAGAAAAAGACACCATTAAATGTTTGGATGTTACAATTGGTGAGAACAATGGGGCTTTTACTTCTAATATATACCAAAAAACCCACCTCTTCCAACAACTGTTTTATTTTGGCAGTGTCCACCCTCTCTTCAAAAAGAAGAGTTTAGTGAAAGGCCAGTTCATTATGTTGGCTAGGATGATATCCAGTAAAGATACATTTGATACAATAAAGAAAAAACTTGAAAAAAAGTGTTTTTGGAAAGGGACTACCCCCCATTCAGTGATAAAGAATATTAATGATTAACTGCTGGGGAAATAAATATGATCCTTTATTGGGAAAAGGTTTAACAGATGTGAGGCCCAATAATACACATACACCTCCAAGAAATACTGGTGGAGCTGGAGAGAATATTGTAGGTGAATTCATGGATAAGAGAGAATTTACAAGTGCCTTCATTCTAGAAAACAATGCAGGCTCCACTATTAAAAAACACTGAAAAATATTGGGGGCTCTTGACATCTGATGAAAAAGTGAAAGAAGTTGTGGGGAATAGACCTTAACCTCACCTATAATAAAAGAGCCCTCAATTTAAAGAATATTTTGGAAAACAACACGGATATTAAGGGACAAAACGAGTATGAAAAAATGTGGTAGCTGTGTGCAATGTAAACATATTTTAGAACAACCAGTTGTTTACTTGAAAGACACAGCTAAGACTATTATATATACCATAGATATGGAAACTGCACAAGTAAAGGAGTGGTCTATTTGGCTACCTGTAGTACATGCCCAGCTTTTTATGCCGGGAAGACCGGCAGGTGTCTTAAAAAGTGAATTTATGAACATGGATATGAAATAAGAGTGAAAAACATTAACAATGCTATATATAAACACTTCATTAATTGTTCTAACTATGAAGGGTTTTTATTTTGTATAATAGAGAATGCAGCACACAGCCCAAGAGGGGGGGAGGGAGGGGGGCATGGAAAGGCCATCTAGAGGTAATGGAATTGTGTGGCAAATAAAGTTGGATGCCATACACTACCTGGCGATTAATGAGAACTTGTCCCTAGTTACGGTTCTAAAAGCAAGGGCTAATAAATATTAGCATTTTTTCTTGTTTTTTATATATTTTTTCGTACTTTTTTTAGGACTAAAACATATTTTATTTTGTGTTTTAAAATAAACATGATAGTAAGCTGAGTTGTATATGTTTATATTTAGAACTGTTGATTTTTAATATATACAATGCTTTTGGAACGTTTTGAATGTTATACCTTTAAGAACTGATTGCAGTTATTTTATGTTTGGGGCGAATCATTTAAAAGCAGGATTTGATGTGTTTTATTCTAGATTCTGATATCTGTTGCACACAGACAAAAAGCTATTTTGTGCATTACACAAGCTTAAATTTGTGGTATCTACCTTCACCAGCAGTGCCTATTCTTGGATCTGTTTTGCATTGGTATTTGTTTGGATTTCCAGCTGTTTTTCTCCCACTTGTACTAACTTCTACCTTCTTCTAATATTTAACAGTTTCATATCGTGTCTCTGTTTACCATCAATAAGTTTCTTTCAGACTTGAAGCAGCTCATGACTAGTTATCACTCAAAGGCTGCTGTCGCAGCCTTCCCTGAGCTTCCCAGTCTTGTTTCCTTTTAGAGCTGCTCTCAACCCTCTATGCCTCCCTCTCAGAGATGCCAGAAGCTCTATCCCTCTCATTTCTTTTCCTTTTTTAGCAGAAAAAACATTTTTCCTCTTTTCCAGGGCTTGTGTGTGGAACCTTCTACTCAGAGTACCCTGACAACACCGCTCCACAAAAGTTGCTAAAGGACACTATATTACATCAGCCCCATAGCTCAGACCTGTGGGGATAAACAAGATCATCCAGCCAGATCCCATGTAGAGGTCATGTAGCTGTGTTCACAGTGGGACAGGAGTATCTTTTCTCCAACCATTCTTTGACTTGGAACAATTTCTAGCAAAATGATCTACCAGGGACCCTACACAGCACTGCAGTTATCATAGTCCATTTCAGTCCCTGTGTTCCCTTTGACCATTGTGGTCAGTGCATTAACTTTCTATTACAACTCTTTTCAGTGGACTTAAAACACTAGTTTTTGTTGGATTTTTTTCTACTGTATTATGTGAAACAAATGACAGACTTGGCTATTTCACAGTTTTCAATTGAAGGGTTTGTCTTTTAATGCATTGTCAGGTTCTGTTGCTTAACCACTCACTAGGTTTTATGTTGGCACTGATTTTAGTAAAATTTTGTTGAAGGAAAAGCCTCTCAACAAATTATTTTATATTTAATGCGTTCTGTGTTTTCCTTAACTATTGAGGAACCAGTGTTTTCTATTTGTTTTTATTTGTTTGTGTGTTAAGGGGGGGGTAAACGGCACCTGTTCACTTTAGGGAACTTAAATTCCATTAAATAGGGACATGCTTGTAAGCAGTTGTGAACAGTAGTGCTTGGGTGCATTGCACATAAGACACACTGGCATCTTTGAACAACATGAATGGCAGAAGCTAAGCAGCTTTGAGACCTGTTTAAAATACAATGAAAAAAATGTATTTTCATTTTGTTTACTAGTTGTAGATTTAAGCCCAAGCATGGGTGCGGTGCCTCCTTGAAGAAGATTACATTTATTAATGTAGCATATATAGCCTTTATAGTGATGGTTTTACCAAGATGGAAAAGTATTTTGATGACAGAGATAGAATATGAGATAAATGCCATCGGGAGAGAGGTGGGTGTGAGGAAAGTATTAATAGAAAACTCTTATCACAGTGAAAATCTTTTTCAATTTTAAATTCACTGACTTACCTGGCATAATTTTTCAAATAAGGAAATATTTTGATATTCTACCAGTTTTACAGGGGTAAACCTTTGAGTCTGAAATTTCAAGATATGGTAAATCATTTTCTACGGGTTGTCATCTACAGTAATAAAGCTTATATACACATTTATTACACCAAGGCTAAAAGTCTAATCAATAAAGTTAGGAAACTTGTTGCTGTGCCATAGGAATTTGCACAACCCTTAATTATGTCAGAAACATGGTAGTGTGAAGTGACTGTTATTGCAGAGTGCTAAGTTGTGTTTGCATGTACACTGGGAAGGGTGTGTGTGATTCTACTTGTGTTGGATTTAGTATCAAAAATATAAATTCACTGAACCAGTGGATGGAAATGATTTTGGCAAAATTACCTGGGTTATTTGGCAACAAAACTTTTAATTCATTGAGTTGTTATAAGTCCCAAACTTTCCATATGAGACCAACTAGAGTTCATTAAAGCCTTGAAAAACTACTTAGACATTTGATAATCTTATTATACTAGAGAACTTTAATTATTGATAGTTAAATTAGATTTTGGAATATATTCAGTAGTGGAAGAAAGTTTAATATTAACAAAGAACATTTTACAAATGATTTATGTTCTACTAGATTGACTAATACATTAGATTTGTCAATATCTACAGTACATTGCTAGCATTTTTTACATCCATTGAGTAATTTTTACCAAATGGCATCTCAAATTTTTCTATGAAAATATGGATATGACATCCCTAAATCGTGGCCTAATTTTGAGTCCAACTACATTAATTGGCTTTTAGTCTTTACAGAGAATATGTTCAATGGATAGGAAATATTCACAAAACTTGCTTACAAGTTGTGGATAACTATTAAGCAGTTTGTGACAAAAAACATGCCAACACACCTTGGTGGAAGAAATCTCTAACAAAGCTGGTGGTAAAAAGGCAGGAATTTTATATTTGCAAGAATGTGACTTCTCTACAGCTAAGATGGCATCTATGAAAGTCAGCAAAAAGTTAAAGAATTCCCTTTGATTAATTATGGTAAGTTACAAGAACAGAGCGAGTGACTTGAAGAAACTGCCAAAAAAAAAAAAAAATACTTTTCCTATGTTAATCATGGTAAATGGGGAAGGATGAATGTACTGGCTCCAGTTCTTATGAAGGAAAACTTATGATGGCATGGAACTATCAAACATTTCCACTATTACTTTGTGTAATTATCTTTTGAAGTTTTGCTATCTAACAATTTCATCCCACTTGTTATTAAAGCCTCTTTAATAATCAAGAATGACTGTAGCTCTGGCCCTAATGCCATTCTGTTTTCTTTCCTTCTCTGGCAACTTTACTACTTTAACAATCACATGTACAACCCACTTGGAAATTTAATTATGTTATCGATACATAAAAAGGGGTGCATCTGATAAAATGTACAGATCTATTAGTTTAACATCCTTCATAGGAAAAAAGTTTTGAAAGATGCTTTACTGGCTGTTTTTGATGCTGTTGGCAAAACTAATTGTTACATTTTGTTTCAGCATAGCTTCAGTAAAAAAAGATTCATCTTTACAAATCTGGTTGATTTTATGAATTAAGATAGTAAAGAAATGGGTACTGAATAAAATGTGCATGTTTTAGGAGCTCCATGTCTTGATCTATCACAGCCTTTAAGTAGCATCCCTAATAAAGTGATTGCTTCATGAAACAGTTGTTTATAAACACATTTATAGTCAAATGGGTCTCCAAATCATCATCTTCTTTTGGCTGTTCCCGTTGGGGGTCGCCACAGCGGATCATCTGTTTGCATTTCTTCCTGTCCTCTGCATCATGCTCTTTCACACCAGCCGCCTGCATGTCCTCTCTCACCACATCCATAAACCTCATCTTAGGCCTTCCTCTTACCTGGCAGCTCTATCCTTAGCATACTTTTCCCAATATACCCAGCATCCCTCCTCAGCACATGTCCAAACCAACGCAATCTCGCCTCTCTTGCTTTGTCTCCAAACTATTCAACCTGAGCTGACCCTCTAATATACTGATTCCTAATCCTGTCCATCCTAGTCACACCCAGTGCAAATCTTAACATCTTTAACTCTGCCACATTCAGCTCTGACTCCTGCCTTTTCGACAATGCTACCGTCTCCAACCCATATAACATAGCTGGTCTCACTACCCTCTTGTAGACCTTCCCTTTCACTCTTATTGGTACCTATCTGTCACAAATCACTCCTGACACTCTTCTCCACCCATTCCACCCTGCCTGTACTCTCTTCTTCACCTCTCTTCCACACTCACCATTACTCTGAACTGTTGATCCCAAGTACTTAAATTCATCCACCTTTACCAGCTCTACTCCCTGCATCCTCACCGTTCCTCTACCCTCCTTCTCATTTACACATATATTCTGTTTTAGCCCTGCTGACCTTCATTCCTCTCCTCTCTAAAGCATATCTCCACCTCTCCAGGGTCTCCTCAACCTGGTCCCCTACTCTCTCTACATATCACAATGTCATCTGCAAACATCATAGTCCACGGGGCCTCCTGTCTAATCTCATCTTTCAACCTGTCCATCACCACTGCAAATAAGAAAGGACTCAGAGCTGATCCTTGATGTAATCCCACCTCCACCTTAAATGTATCTGTCACTCCCACTGCAGTCCTCACCAATGTCACACTACCCTTGTACATATCCTGTACCACTCTTACATACATCTCTGCCACTCCCGACTTCCTCATACAATACCACAACTCCTCTCTAGGCACCCTGTCATATGCTTTCTCTAAGTCCACAAAGACACAATGCAACTCCTTCTGACCTTCTCTGTATTTCTCCAACAAAACTCTCAGAGCAAATATTGCATCTGTAGTGTTCTTTCCTGGCATGAAACCATACTGCTGATCACTAATCATCACCTCCCTTCTTAACCTAGCTTCCACTACTCTTTCCCATAACTTCAAGCTGTGACTGATCAATTTTATCCCTCTGTAGTTAGTGCAGCTCTGCACATCACCCTTATTCTTAAAGATAGTGGGTCTCCAAATGGCTGAGTAAAATATATTAAAAGGTGAAACTCTGTAGTTGTTATCTTAATTTGGCTAAGATTAAGGCTGGAGTCCTGCAAGGCTCTTTCCTGTACCCTACACTAACATATTAGATAAAAACATACAGAAATATCAGTATAAGGTACTCCAGTTTCAAACATTGTGCACATTAATAGTTTAACCATTGTTTTTAATGTGCATAACTACTTTAGGAATAAAGGTGTGCATTATAAATTATGAAAAAAGTGCAGTTAGATTTTTGAAACCCCATATGTAGTGTCTGTTAGGGTAGTTCTAAATTAAACCTCCATGAGTGCAAAGATCTTGGAATCAAAATATTTTACTGTTTCAGGTTTAAAACAAATGTTCTAATGTAAAGCACTGAGAATTGCAGGCTTTTAAGAATGTGGATGCATTCATGTAGTAATTAGTTGCGTTATATATCAGACCCATTTTGTAGTACAGTTTACTACTTTGTGTTGAACAAATGTGACTTGCTTTCTCTTGAACGTGTTCAAAGAAATTTCACAGAAAGGATTATTTAGTCTTGTATCAGTTGACAGGAGAGGATTAGAATTGTTCTCATTAAGTTATAGATGGTTGAGAAGCAGACTTAAATTTAGAGCACTTCATGATGAAGATCTTTGGATTTTATTGCACCTAGATCAACTCCAGCTGATCCCTGAAAAAGGAGGAAGAGGTTACATTTAAAATAGGTTGGTATAAAATTGTGTTGAGAACCAGGTTTATTGCACATTCCTTGCCAAGTCTAGGGAATTAGTTACCCATGGGCATTGCACAAAGTGCATTGGTGGATGGACTCACGGTCATTGGACCTTTAGTGCAGTCATTGAATCCAAAGCATCTCTGCATTCTGAATGGCCATTTTGGGGATATGCAAATTTACCTTGTACTACAAACCACAAATACTGGTTCAGTTTTTCTGATGGCTCATTCATCAGTTTAGAGTTTTTTTTTTAGTTTTAAACTCGAGTGTGTTAGCTGCAACACAAGACCTTATGTAGCTTCATGATTTGCTGCATTTTTCACTTCATATAGTGTTGCAGTTACCATGACATCAGGCTGTTAGTTACACTTTTATTCCCTTAGCTGTATCAGAGTTGCTGGCTGAGTTAGTTTTCTCATTTACAGTGAAACTTCTCTCCTTGCTGAAGGTAAGGTAACCATGTTATGTTTATTCTGCTTGGACCTTTTTACATTGATAATTTGATATCTGCAGCTTTTCATGAAGAAACCATGCATCCAACAACTGGGTAGTGTGTTAGTGTAGACTGCCTGCTAGATTTAGATGCAGCATCAAATGTACGAGTCAGTCTGTGTACATTTCTATTGTGATACCTTATGCAGCTTCAGGTTCTCTATCTGCTCTGACCAATTATTTCTATTGTTTTCAGTCTTTGAATGCTTCTGCTTTTCTCCATATCACTTACCTCTCATATCTAAAGAAGATTAATGTCTTTTTTTTTTTTTTTTTTTTTTTTTTTTTTTTTTTAACTGTTTGAAGGGATTATTTTCCTTTTGCAGATTTGATTTGCTTAGGAAGCAAAGGTTGTCAAATGTTGTTTAATGTATTTTCTCCAAAGATTTGCTTTGGATTTTGTTAAATTTTTAAATTTCTTAAATTATTGGTTATCATGAGAATAGCATTATTCTTTGCAACTCCACAAAACAAACTAGAATCCAATAAAAACACAAGACAAACTTTAAATTAAAACACTGAAGTCCAAAGCAATGAAGCTTACAAGCTTAAAAGAGATGTAATTTAATGTTGTAAAATTTGAAACGCTTTTCGTCACCGCAAATGTGGTAACAATTTCAGAAATGGTGTTACAACGACCAAAAAATGCAGGTGTTTTAAAATAAAAATTTAAATACAAAGAACTCAGTATCACTTGATCGAACTCCACGAGTAAGATGGAAATACCACTGATGGCAACATTTTAAAGAAACAATGTACTCAAAATGTTCACATTCATCTCGTAGTTAATTCAAGACACAAAAAATGCCTCTTATACAATCACACTATCCTACATAAAGCTAATAATCAATAATGAATAACAAACATGTAAACTAATTATCAGTGAAAAATGTTAAACCCATTTTAAAAATAAATGAACGAGTGCAACAGGTACATATTATCTATTTAAACTCTTCAGTTTCAATAAGCAAGAAATATTACAAACTTCATTTAAACCTGGAAAATAAAAGGCATTTAACAACAACGGCCAAACTAATTCACATTCCTCTAGGAGCAAGGTTGTAGGCCCACCCCTAACATCAGGTTTAATTTGATCGATACCTTTAAAACTAAATTTATGTCCACCACAAGAGTAGGAATGTTTAGCTAAAGCATTTTCACATTTATTTTTATCTATGGCATGTATATGTTAGTGTATTCTCTCATGGAACTTGCAATCCGTCTTACCAACATAAAAAGCCATACAGTTGTTACACTTTGCAATATATATCACTGATTTAGATTCACAGTTCAATTTATGATTAAGTTTGAATTTTTTTATTATTGATGGTTAAAGAGGCTCCTACTTTGATGTATTTACACATTCTATATGAACCACAACTAAGCATATCTACGTTTTTATTAAGATATGATGAACCATCAGTTTGCAATAAATTCTTTAAATTAGAACCCCTTCGAAACACTATACTAGGGAAATTACCCAACTTTTCAAGAAGAGAATTATCTCTACTAATGAAAACCTAGTTTTGTACAGTATAGAGAGCATACATTAATACTGTCTTTACTATAAGTATTAATAAAACTGGTGTTATAGTTAGGTTTTGGGATAACATTAGAATCAATGTATTGGTAAATGTTAGGATTAAGGTTAAAGTTATTAGAATGGCAGGTTACAGGCTGAAGGTCAAGTGTGACCTCTTTCCCACACAGTATAGGTTTAAAATAACCGTTGTGCCATTTACACTGTATCTCATCAATCAGTGGGTTTATTAAGTCAATGGGGTATCCTCGTTTTTGAAACATACCATTGAGAAAATTACATTCTTCAAGAAACTCTTCATCAGTAGAAACCATATTTACTGCCCTAATAAGTTGGCCTTTAACAATAGACCTTTTTTGTGCGAACGGGTGTACGCTAGTAAAATGGAAAAATGAATTACAATAAGTAGCCTTTCTAAAGATTCTTGATAATAACCTTTTATTTATTAGGTCATTAGATAGTTTGATATCAGTTAAATGTAAAGTTGAAAAAAATCAGTATTAATATTTAAGTAACTGACAAATGTATGTGCTTGTACGTTGTTGCTTCAAAAGACGACAAATATATCATCCAAAAAGCGGGTGTAATTCGCCAGGTTCGCCATGTGTTGAGGTTTACTGAAAATAAATGTTTTCTCCCAGTAGGCCATAACAAGCTTGGCCAAACTGGGCCCACATGACGAACCCATAGCGACACCTCTTTTTTGGAGGTAAAAATCCCCATCAAATATGAAATAATTATTAGTGAGAATAATATCTATTAATTCTTCTATCAAGTGTATTTCTGACAATGGTGCCCCTTTATCTTTTAACATTAGGCTCACCCATTCGACTCCCTCAAGGTGGGGGCTAGAAGTATAAAGATCCACCACATCAATGGTTAAAAAGTTATCTTCTCTAAATTCCAAGCTATTTATCTTTTGTAAGAAGGTCCATGAGTCCTTACAGATTTGTGTTTCGGACTTTAAATACTTCTGTAGGATGACATCAACCACTTTAACACAAGGATATGTGATGGAAGACCTCCCATCTATAAGTGGTCTCATAGGAGGATTAAACACATCTTTATTCACCTTTGGAATGTCAAACATTACAGGTATTTTTTGAAATGAAATAGACATGTAATTATACATTTCAACATCAATTTTAGCTTCAATGAACAGATCGTTCAAATATACTTACTATGATTGTAAGCTATATTCATCTCATTTATTGATGATTTTGAATAAGCATCACCATTTAATATTTAAATTTTTTTTTAAACACCTGCATTTTTTGGTAATTGTAACACAATTTTTGAAGAAGTTACCACATTTGCTGTGATGAAAAGTGCTTCAAATTTTACAACATTAAATTACATCTCTTTTAAGCTTGTAAGCTTCATTGCTTTGGACTACAGGATTTTAATTTAAAGTTTGTCTTATTCTTTGCAACTGCCATACAATGATGCTATTTTCTGCTTTATTTCTGTAGCATATTACCAAGGCTTTCATTCTTTCAGACTTTTTGTTCCGACACCTGGATATGGCGATTGTGTATACACTGTCAGCTTGCATCTGCAATTAACTTCTCTTTTGCCTTTCAAATTCTAGCTCTAGATTACTTCACTTTTTCTAGGTTGTATATTAAATTCCTTTAAACTAGGCCAAAAACTTTTGCAAAACTAATTTTATTACATATCCAAAAAAACTGTTACATCATTGATATTTACTTATGTTTTCTGGTGTAAAGCACTATAAATCAAATGACCATCTGAGGGCTACCTGTCAACAGAAAATGTCATTTGGCTGTTTTAGCATTTTTAGTGAATGCCCTGACTAGCAGTTATACATTGATTAGTGTCTAATTTATTTTCCTCTGGTGCTGATCTCTCTCTGTAATCAAACTTTCTGAATTCAGCTCTTCTGCCTTTCTTCAAGTTCTTAGTTTAGTTTAAAACCCGGATTCTGCTCTTCACTATTATTTATTCTCCCACTCAATCTCTACAGCCAAAGTCATCGCTCTCCAATAAGGTTTCACTTAGCACATTTGCAACACTGGACAGAAAAGTGCACATTTGCTTCTGCCAAGTAGAAACCTTTTGATGTGAAGCATTTATGCTCTGCTTCACTACAGCACTGTTTGTGTGACCATCCTTGGCCAACAGCATTTTCTTTAGTGAATCTATGTTGCCATATTTCAACTCGGACTAACATCTGTCTGTTCCCATTCAATGAAGGAAGATTTATTATGCATATTAACTCTCATCTTCAATACACATTTACATACATTTTACTAATCAGTAAAGCCATATTTTCCTTGTCAGTGTATTTTGTTTTCAGAAGTAACACCTTACCCAAATTTTAGTTTCACAAAATGCCACCAGAGGTTTGCTACTGCAGTTTTTTTTTAACACAAACATGCTTATTTATTGCATGTCCTTGGTGTATTACCCAAAGAGAATTATTTTTCCCAGGCAACCTTTTAAATGCCATGAAAACTCAATTTTTTGGACAGAGCAGGTCTCTTCATGGGTATATTAAGTAGAACAACAACTATTTTCAATTGGAATGATATAACCCATGTAGCAAAGGCTACTGCAGCAGTAATCAATACAATGAACATCAGCAGGCAGTAATTTTCACACACTATAAACATAGAACAGCTAACAAATTGCACACTGAACAGTTCAGAACTACAAGACTTTCACTTGACATTTTTTTCTTTGTAACGTGCAAAGGTTCCCATTTGTTTGACTTTCTAACCCAGAAGTTCCACACTACCCGGTCTCCATCCTCTGAATTATTAGCACTTCACATACTATTTAGGCAGTGGTTTATAATGCACAGTGCAGTTGCTTTTTTCCATTCCATGTCACAATTGCCTATTTAATTTTCTCAGTAAGGCAGGGCAACCAATTTTTCCACCATTGTTTCTGAACACAAACTCTGCACTGTTGCAACATTTTTTGCTACAAGTTTTCCTTGGTTAACTGCTGTATTGGTGAATTTTCAAATAGCTTTCTTCAAGTCATAAGTAATTTGAAACTACATTGTTTCCATCACTGCTTGCATAAACCCAGCTTTAGCAATTTGTTTTATGCTATAGTAACATTTTTCCTAATACATTTCTTTCACTATTGTAGTACATTCTCCATACCAAACAAATGAAAATTCCCACCTACATGCTGTCCCCTCCTTCTCAAGAAAGACAAAGCAGCTCAGTTAAATGTATCTGTACCCAAACAATCACCAAGGGTTGATTTGAATGAATGCTAGTGTGTCACTTTGTTTAACTTGCATGGAAATCTTGTATAAGAGGTGGTGTAGGTGCTGTGCAAGTTCTTCAGTAGTGATAGAGATTTAAGTCCCAGTTTTGGTATTAATGTGGCTATTTGACTTGCAAAGATACTAGAGATGGACGATGGGTGATTTAATCACACAAAATAAGACACAGATCACTTCACAAAAGCCTCCAAGAAACCTTTGTTGTACTTGGCTACTGTATTTTTCATTCAGGCCTGAATGCACTCGCAGTGTGGTTTTGACCCATATGTCTAGTTGCTTCAGTGCAGTGGATAATATGAAAGCATTGTATTGTACATGTCTACTGTTACTTATTTGCTCACCCCTGAATGCACTGTAATGTAAAGTCAGGCTAACTGTTCATTGCACAAGGGAACCTAGCTTTTATATAGCTGTTCTACCATAACATATCGTCAACTGTCTAAGCTTTTTGTGCCCTCAGCTTCTCTCCAACAAGCATAGGAAATGGAATGTACAGTATATTGCACAGCCTGTTTTTTTTTTTTTTTTTTATGTTTTGTTTACTGCTTGATTTCCATTGTGTTTTGTCTCTCACACTATCTGCTGTACTTTTTTACTACCATAAACCCTGCTAAGATCTTTCTATCTCTAACTGTCCTCCTAACCTCAACTGCATTGTAGTTTCTTTACTTCCACATATACTTAAATGCCGCTTCCTTCTCTCGGTCTCTCTCTCTCTCTACCTTATTACATCTCTAACAGCATTATATACTTCTTTTCCCACTGAAACTCTGTCTTCCACTCGCAACTCTCCTTTTTTTTCTTCTGTCTCTTGTAGGGAATAGCCACAAAACAATTCCCAATTGAAACTGAGATGTCAAACCTCCATAAGAGAGCACCTTAATCTCATGGTCACATCTGTCTACAAGTGACTGCAGGCACAATGGACATCCAGTAATTGTATGTTTCTATGTGGTTACCTTTGCGTATAAAACTTAGCATGTACACTACTGTCCTCCTCCTGCTGCATATCACCAAAACAATTATTCCCCATTCCACTTGCCAAATCATTTGCCTCTCACTATTCCACTGTCTCCTCCATGTATGATCATATCCAACTTTATCTGACTTTTCCTATCTTAACCATGCTGCTTAGTATCCTAATGACCTGAACACAAGCTCATCTTCGCACTTACAACTCTTATTCACCTCGTCGCTTCATCTCTACTATATTCCCCTCTCTGACTTACCCCCTCTTCCAGGCTGGGTATGCTTGCTGGTTTTAAAAACTTCTTCACTCACTGATAGTCTCTGGCACACATTCGATTACAGGTCCTGCTGTGTTCCACCCTTGCTATCGCTCAGGCTCAACTTTGCTCCTCTACCCTACCCCCATTCCTACCCACCCCTGCTTTAATTTCATTTATTCTCTTTGTTGCTCCACCCTCCCTGCAGAATCCAGTAACAATCAACCTCCTCCCATCTACTCAACCAATAGCAATGCACACCCTATCAATACCTCCTCCAATACTATACTCCTACCCTTCTTGACACTACCCAGAAAATACCTTGTACTCTTAGGCTAGAATAGCCACTAAACCTTCCACCCACAACTCCAACTCTATATGTACCAACCACTAATAAAATTTTCCCTAAGAACACTACATCCACACCGTATTCTACCCTATCCAATATGCTGTCCATTCACATATCCATCTTTCCCCTATGCCTTCTAGCCTTTCTACTATGCTTCCTATCTATATTAACCCCACATACAGCCAATATACCTTGCACATGTGCATCAGTAACTGCCACTGAATCTTCATCTCTTCCTAGCTATTCTAATATATTTGCTAGTCTGTATCCACTCAACATACTCCTACTCACCAAACTAAAACTTCTTCCCTCCCACAAAAGTACCACCAATCACATATGCATCCCCGTAGACCCAGAAATAATCTATTGTACCCCTATGTGGAGATATCTACCCAAACCCAGGACCCCTCTCACTAGCTACCAGCCACCCTAATTCATAAAAGTCACTTAATTTCATTACAATTAATCTCTAAATTTTCAGGAATAAAATACCAGATTTCCATGCTTGGATATCCATAAATCAGACATTTTAGCTGCCTCTGAAACTTGGCTGAAACCCTACATAAAGGACTCAGAATTCCTCCCTCTAGGGTATGCCTGCCTGTGAGCAGGTAGACCCCGTAAAAAGGAGGAGGCATAGCTATACTCTTTCCTAACATCCTTACCATAGTACCATACTGCAGTCCTATTCACCAGTTTGCCACAGCCGAAGTACTTGTATCTTTCCTCAAATTGAACACTGTCAAATATCTCTGCATCACAGTCATATACATCCATCCAGGTAACAATATTCCGATGTTAGAAGATGTTCTAGCTTGGTTATCAAATGATATAAATAATGAGACGATCATCCTAGGTGACGTAAACATAAACAAATGATTTCTCAGATCAATTCCCATCATCCAGCATCAATCTAGTCAAATTTACACAACTAGTAACAGTTATAACCCAACCCATCAGAAATAATGACACCAGTTTAATTCTTGACTGGATACTAGTGTCAGACCCTAAGAAAACTTCAGCAGCAGAGATGCACTCCTTCAGCATCAGTGATCACTTACCAGCCTATATACTAAGCAAAACCAATACAGTGTCTTCCCAACACCAATACAAACAAAGCAGAAATCTAAGCAATTTTAATCCCTCAACTTTTAATGATGTCCCAAGCAAAATCATTTGGGACTTACTAAAACACCTGCTGCTTGACAAGGCTCTGAGGTTCGACTCCACATTCCTCAATATCTTAAACTAGCCCCTGTATCACTTAAAAGGGTAAAAAAACTAAGCATTCCATATGATTCTCTAAAACAACCAAGCAAATTATGACTGCAAGGGGCAAACTATGGAAAAAATGGCAAAGGTACAAGAATCCCACTGATTTTTTAGAATTCAGACAGCTTCATAATCAAGCTAAGCGCCTAATCATATCTGACAGAAAAGAATATTAAGCATCCAAAAAAGATCACAAACAAAATCCAAAGATATTTTGGAACTCCATCTCATACATCATTAACCCTGGCATGAAAACAATCTCTGCTCATTCCCGGAGAAATCTGCCTGCGAAATAGCAACCCTTTTCAACTCTCATTTCATCAAAACTATAGCTAAACTGACCACTGCCTTCCCCCAAACTACTACCACCACTAACTTCTCTCCAAACACTGGATACAGCCACTCCTTTACCCTCTTTATCTTTCTCCCTCGTGTCCATCTCCACCATAATCAAACTTCTCCTAAAACTTAAACCTGGCTCCATTGCTCCAGACAACTTATCCCCAGAGTACCTCCAAATCTCAGCTAGATCTATTGCCTATCCAGTGAGCATATTCCTCAACAGATCACTCCTGAGGTCCTACCTTCCCTCTATCTGGAAAAAGGCTTACATCCTTCCCCTCCATAAAGGTGATTATAGTACCAACATTTCTAACTACTGACCCATAGCCATTCTCTCCTTACTCTCCAAAATCCTTGAAAAATGTATCCACCATCAACTCAGACCATCTATTAACAAACCAGCTCCTCTCCCCAACTCAGCATGGGTTCAGGCTAGGTCATAGCACCATTGCTGTACTTATTTCTTTAATGGATACAGTCAATCAAGCCAGAAATAGTGGCAAATTTGTATCCTCTCAATTTCTTCACCTCTCAAAGGCCTTCAATACAGTCTCCCACCCAGTACTGCTCAGTAAACTCTCCACCCTAGGTATCTCTCCCTCAGCACTGAACGGGTTCATTAACTATTAGGCAGGCAACAAGCCACTAAATGGCTCAACTCCTCCTCCCCATTTCTTGACTCATCAACAGGTGTCCCCCAAGGCTGTATCTTGGGACTCCTTCTCTTCACTGTCCTTATAAATGGCTTCCACTCTTTCCGTAATAATGTGCCTGTTGTACAGTGTGCAAACTCTACTATTATTTGCTTTGCCAGTTCAACATCTGAACTTCTGCTAATAACTCTGACCGCCTTTACTGCCACTGAAAAATGGATGGGCACTAATCATCTGGCACTAAGCTCTAATAAAACTAAATTGGCAGTATTTGCCCCCAAGAAATCTCTCCATTAATAAAACCGACTTTATCTTTCTGACTCAAAATACCACCATTGAGGTGGTTTCCCATGCTAAGCTACTAGGAGTCATTCTTGACAACTCGGAATTCAACCTCCGCATCCATCATGCTATTAAAAAGCAAACCAAAGACTAGGTACCCTCTTTAGGCACAAACATTGTCTCAATGGCTCCACCATGTGTACCTTCACCATAACCTTTCTACTTCCATCGCTCCTATATGGAGCTCCTCTCCTCACCAACATCCATCCTCCTTAAAAAACAAACTTGTCTTCCTACAACAAGGTGGCTAAGTTCGCAACCAACAAAAACACTCAACAACATTGCCTCTCCCTAAAAGATCTCAACTGGTTAGAACTCCCAAACTATTTAATCTACCTACAGATAACCACAGCACATAAAATTATTTATAAACCTTCAGACTATCCAGCCCTTTCATCTATCTTATCCAACCACCACCCAAGTAGGCCACTCAGATCCAAAAATCAACTCCTGAAAGAAGACGAACCAAAACTCTCAGCTGGTGACGTGCGTTATTCCTTTTCCATCACCACACTATCAACCACCAGCAATATCTCCTCCTTTAAAAAAAATGACTACAGCAATACCTCTCACCCTCTGGCAGTGCAGATTCTCCAAATCCCACCCATCCATAACCTGATACTTACACCTTCCATTATTCTACATTATGCTCCTTATTTATCATGTTGTAACTACTTTGTCAATAAATAAATTTCACTCTTCCCTGCACCATCTTTGTTCGCTGCAACTCCTTGATTTTACTGTAAATCTCTGTATGCAACTGCTCATCACAAAATTGTATGACAAATTACCTGTGTCAAATGTTATGGGTGCTTGGTGTGACAGCCTTGCTTCCAGTGACATTGTGTGGCTGCAGTTCGCGCATGCCATGTCAGTGAGCATAGCTTGGTTGCTGCATTGACTCAGGGTGATACTATCTGCCAGGCCAGCATCACAGATGGTGGGAGGGTGCATCTCTTTGGTTGCAGATTTTTGTTATGTAGTCCGCCAGGGGTGGTGGTGGTGGGGTTGCAGCTGGCGAGCGTGGTTGCTTTGACAGTGTGGACTACAGTCAAGGCTATCAAAGATTAAATTTATATCTGTACATAGCTTGCATATATACAGGTATAAATTAATCTTTGATAACCTTGACTGTAGTCCACACTGTCAAAGCAACCATGCTCGCCAGCTGCAACCCCACCTGTACATAGCTTGCATATATGAACTGCGGTGGTGGTGCTGCGGCAGCGTTGTCGCCTTGCAGTAAGACATTGTCCTGTTCGATTCTCAGCTAGATCGTCTTCTGTGTGGAGACATGCGTGAATGGGCATACCTTTGTTGAAGGTTGTGCATCAGGGTGGCAACTCAGCATGTAAAAATCTCCTGCCAATCATTAGCGGACCGGAGTTCCGCTGTGGCGACCCCTAGCTGGGAAAAGCCAAAAGACACAACATAGCTTGCATATATATATCCCTTTTTACTTTGTTCTTGTGTATTATCATACCTCTTTGCAAATGCTGCTTGTATTTACTATCCAGTTTGAATGTTTATGCACCAGTACATTCATTGTCTTGCAGAACTTTTCTCCCCGGGCCTCCACTGAAAATGGGTTCTTTTGACCCAGTTTACTTTCCCGATAAACAAATGCCAGTAAATAACTAAATTAACTTAAGCTGATCAGTGATTCAAGCTTTTAGTAGGCGGGATCTCTGTTTGAAAAAGCTAACCTAATGAGGGTCTATCCTAAGATTTTTGATATAGTTTATAAATTAGTTTATGATTTGTTCCATGGCTTTGCAAATCAGACTAATGGGCTTATAGCTTCCCTGATCAGTGGTAGAGCTGCTATTGTGAATTTGAAAAAAACTTTCAGCAGTATTGGTCACTTAAGTATTTGTGTAATTTTTTTTAAGTTCTGATTAATAGTTGTTCCCCTTACTTGACTCTGAGTTGAGTTTCTGTTTTTGGGTTTCTGCTTTGGATACAAGAAAGAGAACCGTAATGACTCTGTTCAAAACAACTTTATGTTTTCTAATTAAAACTCTCATTTCAATCTGAGACTAGTGGACACAGTTCAAATAAAATTAATTCTGCAGCATGTAACCACAACACTTTCAAATTTACCATTGAACTAACACTCAGTAAGGACTTCATTCAACAGGGCATCTTTGGGAGGGTTGCTATATAGCCTACTTAAGTATGCACTGTGAAATTCACTTTTGGTCGAGTCAGAAAAGTGTTCATACATATGTGGTTACTGGTAGTAGAAACACATTTTTTGCCAGACTACTCCTCCAGATGTAGTACTTATAGGAATATATTAGCTCAAGTAACCTATGCAATACATTAATCTCTTTTTAGCATATGCTAAATTGCTTTATCAAAAAAAGGGGGAGGGGGCTCAAGACAGATACATTTTGTCCCGGGAAAAAAGTTAAGACGCACTTAAAACAAGTAGTATAAATCAGAAAAAAGTTCTTTCACTTTGGTCTGTGATCCTTTCTTTAGTAAATTAGACAATCTGCATTCCTTTAATGTTGAACAAATCCAAGCTGTCTGCACACTTTCAGCTGGAGCAGTTTATTTTGTAAACTGCGATTAACTCCTCATTGGTTAGCAAGTCTCATTTCAAATTCCAAGGCTTTTGAGTCCTCTTTTTCCTCTATGCTCTTTAGCTCTGACCCTATTTTGAGTTACTCCCAGGCTTCTTTACCACTCCTCTGGGAGAGCAATGGCTCTCTTCCTTTTTCTGTTTTCCATATTTTTACCTGGAAGAATGTGGCTTTATCCATTTAGGACATGTATATGAAATATTCCTACAGTATTCTCAAGCATAATGGCACCAAGCACCCTCTATTAACCATTAGGGGAAGTTGTATTACTAAAATTATTTAATATTTTCATTTTTTTACGTGTGTGTGTGCATATTTCCAGTTTAACAAAAAGGCAGAAGAATGTTCTGTTTAAGCTTGCTCAGCAAAATCACAACAATAACTAAGAGATGAGCGATGCACCACACCATAAAATGTATCTCAACGATTTATTCAGAACTGTATCTCAGCAAGACAAAAAACAACAAACAACGGATTAGCGCTTTCAGCTATCAAAGCCTTCTTCAGATCCACAGTCAAAAGCCACATCTCAGTCTAATATAAAGCATATAACAGCCAATGACAAAAAACATGTAAAAGCACTTGTATTGGTTAGAACAAAGCAGCTTGTTTACATGTTTTTTGTCATTGGCTGTTATATGCTTTATATTAGATTGAGATGTGGCTTTTGACTGTGGATCTGAAGAAGGCTTTGATAGCTGAAAGCGCTAATCCATTGTTTGTTGTTTTTTGTCTTGAGATGCATTTTATGGTGTGGTGCATCACTCATCTCTTGGTTATTGTTGTGATTTTGCTGAGCAAGCTTAAACGGAACATTCTTCTGCCTTTTTGTTCATTGTTTCTATTGGAAGTTCTGTACACACCTTCAAAGGTATAATATGGAAGCAAGAAAATTTGCAAGTGGACTTTTATCTGGTATAAGCAATCCGCTTATAAAGTTGGATCCAAGGAGAAATGAGAATATGACAACTGAAATAGCAGGAAAGAATCCTGAATTTGAAACTGTGTTTAGGACTGTAGAGAATGCTGCTTTTCGTCTGAAGAGATTACAATGGCAGCGCTTCCATATGGAAGCCTGCCTTCACCATCAAGTTATTCTGAGAGGGCTTACAGTCAGATGTATGCCGACCTATGGAAATACATTTCCAGATCTCCTTGCGAAGTGGCAGGCTATCAACATACAAACTAGTTTTAGTTCTATGAGGCTGCTGATAGATTTTTTTGAACCTCAAGTACAAGAACTTAGTTCCCTAATTGAGAACAAGCAGAAGAAACTAGAAAATATGAACCTTTCTGAAAGTGACTTTATGAAATTGGAAAACTTACAAGATAAGCTTTTGGCTTATGAGAACAAGCTGAAAAGTATTAAGAGCAATAAATTGACAAGAGACTTCAATGACATAAAAATGGCCAGCTGTTCGAGTGGCCTAGGAACACTATTAATACTCAAAAATTAATAGTAGAGAAACAAGGATTGACAAAAGAAAGATAAAGAAAAAGAAGAGAAATAAGTGCAGCTATTAGTACAAATAAATCAAGGTTAATTGGTTCTAAAGAACTTTGCGTTAATGCACAAGTACACCAAGGAAATGGACCTAATTCTTTGAATAAAGTTACTAATGGCAGCGTTTGTTGGATGACAATATGATATCCCTGGATTCACCGGGGATTACAGATGAGGTGGCGATAACTTCTAGCCATGAACGACGCTTAGTGGCGATTTGCAAGAGGGGGGGAGGAGAGGCATACGTGCACCTATTGTTGAACAACTCCCTTTTTTAATTATGAGCAAGACTCCTCGAACAGGAAGGTCGTTGAGCACGGAAAGGAAGAAAAGGAAGATTGTTCAGCCCAATTCCTAGTTGTGAACTTGTCTACTGTTCAACTCACAGAATCCCAAATGAATTTACTTGAAAAAGGTCTAAGCTTTATACCAGCTACTCTAACTTCGTTCGATGAGTTTCTCCTAGATCTCAAATTATTTGGTAGAAACCTGACTTTGAAGTATATTTTTGGAAATGATAAAGTTAAACAGGGTGATAAAGAAATTATGCTAAAGAAACCTAGTACTTTTGTTCCCATTAATTTACCAGCTGTTGAATCTTTTATACATGCTGTTGAAGAAGTGGCTGCATTGAGGCAGATGCATATGAACAAGCAATTCTACAATTTAACCAAGGATGAAAATCAAGCATTGAAAGAACTAAAGATGAGAAATGATATAGTTATTAAACCAGCAGATAAAGGTGGAGCAGTGGTAATAATGGATGCTGAAACCTATTCTTTTTCAATGAGAAAGATGTTGAACGATGATAAGACATATCATGAGATTAGTAAGAGTGAACTGAACTCAATTTAAGCAAAGAGTCAAAAATGATTTATATGACCTTTTGATGAGTAGAATCATTGACAAAGAACAATGACCTTTTTGAGGTTGAGCATCCTACTGTACCTTCTATTAACGGTCTACCCAAGATGCATAAGACCTTAATATAACCTCCCTTATGTCCCATTGTAGCAGGAAGAGGATGGCTGACTTGAGCCTATTTCGATATTTGTTGAGAGAGCTCAAGAAATTGATTCCTAAAGCTAATACAGTTATTAAAGACGCAGGATATTTTTTACAGCGATTATATGAAGCTACATACAATGTAAATGATTTTGAGTGTCTATTACTGGTGACTTTAGATGTTAATAGCCTTTTTATGTCTATACCCAATGATTATGGGGTTGAAGCCATCAGAAGATTTCTTATGGAGGAAAAAATCGATCCTAGGCTAATTTGTATACTTCTTGACTTAATTCTCAGCAATAACATCTTTACGTATGATGGGCACCCCCTGTGCCAAAAGTTATGCGAATTTGGTCCTAGCACAATGGGAGAGTGAATGGATGAGAGACTCAATGAATCAATGGAGCAAATGTATTACTTTATACAATTGTTTTGTTGACGATATTTTTATTGTTTGGAGAGGTGATGGAGAGCAGTTAAATAGTTTTGTTTACTATCTGACAGAGACTACTGATTTTTTAAGGTTTGACTGCAAAAGCTCCAGGTTTGAAATGGATTTTTTGGATGTTGGTATACGCTTAGACCTGAAGGAAGGTATTTCTACCAGCCTCTTTTATAAACAAATGTGGCGGAATCATATGTTGCATTATACTAGTATGCATCCTTGACATATTTTCAATAATATCGTGGAGAATCAGACAGTTAGGATTTCTAAACTCTGTACTGATGAAAAAGAGTTTATTGAGGAAAGGAATAGTTTACTGAAGAGTTTTGAACAGAGAGGCTACCCGACTAGGAGAGTGAACTCAAATGTTATAGAAGCCACTGAACTGAGAAAAAACAAGGGGAGGCCTTTGTATTCAACTAGAAACATAGGGAATGAGAGTTATCATACCAATACTAAGAATATGAATTCTTTGAGAGTTGGCTTAACTTTTGGATCTGACCATAATACTATCCGTCAAGTAGTTAAGAAATACTGGCCGGTTCTGACTGCTGATACTAAGATAAAAGACACAGTAGGATCAACTCCAACTTTTCAGTTCAAAAATAAGAAAAATCTAAAAAGACTATTATGCTATAGGGAAGGAACAGGCTCTTCTGGCAGAATGATGAAAAAAGAAAGCTCTGTAGGAACTAAAAAATGTGGATTTTGTAAGACCTTTTATGTAATGAACTGCACCAAGTCATTTAGACATCCGGACACAGGAAAAATATTTTATTTTTCTGGGACTGCTAATTGTGATAGTAGAAATGTGATTTACATGGCTACCTGCTCAGTTTGTACAGCTGTTTATGTAGGGAAAACCAATATGAAAATGAAAGAAAGGATTTCCAAACCTTTATCAGACATAAGGACCAGAAAAGAAACTAATGTTTTATTTACACATATAAAAAGCAATGAAGGGCATAATTTTCATTTCATGATAATATCTCAGTTAAAACAAAATGAAAGAGAAGGTGATTTGGTGAATTTGACTGAACGTGAGGAATCCAAATGGATTATGAGACTGCGGGCTGATCATCCACCTGGATTAAATGGAAGTGTACCAATCAAGCCGTTTTTGAAGAATAGAAAAATTATTCAATATACAGCTTAGCTTATTAAATATAATTCTCATATGGTTAACTTGTTAACTATCAATCATATGATTTTTATATATTGTGTACTATCGTCTGTTTGAAGGTTCTGATTATGACCCATATTGCCTTAATTGTTCTAGTGACTTGTATTATATTTATATTTTTATTTCTAGCCACTGTTTATAATAGAAATTTAAGATGGTCATATCGTTTTATGGTGCTGTTCAGATTTTATAGCTCCTAGGGTTCGTTGTTTATGACATCTTTAACGATAGTGTTTGCTTATACTATTAATACATTTTTTCTGCTTCTGTTTAATAATTTTTATGCAGGTAGTATATATTACATAATTTACAGATATATTATATTTTATATATTTTATTAGCACTTTGTTATTAAGGACTTTGCATACGTATTTTAAATGCTAAAATGTTTTATTTATATTTTAGTAAGATATGTTTTGTTAAATGTTTTATGGAATAACTTGGCTTTTATTCTTATGAAAGCGATAGGGAATACTTTTTTGATAGACATTAGACAAAACATAGGGAAACTTATAACGCAAACCAATGATTTTTAAGTAAGCAAAGTCTGATTTACATTTCTGCTTTTATTTGCTAGCCCAGACCAATGATGTTTGAGAAAGTGAAGTTTAATTTACATTTTCCATCCTAACTTGCTAGTTTAAAGCTAGGTTTTGTCTAATGTTTAAAGTAAACAAATGATTTTTAAGCAAGTAAAGTCTGATTTACATTTCTGCCTTCATTTGCTAACTGAGACCAATGATGTTTGAGAAAGCGAAGTCTAATTTACATTTTACATCTTGACTTGCTAGTCAAAGCTAATTAGAATAACAAAACACATTGGATGATGAAGCGCTTGTATAAGCACTTGTATTGGTTAGAGCAAAGCAGCTTGTTTACATGTTTGTTGTCATTGGCTGTTATATGCTTTATATTAGATTGAGATGTGGCTTTTGACTGTGGATCTGAAGAAGGCTTTGATAGCTGAAAGTGCTAATCCGTTGTTTGTTGTTTTTTGTCTTGTTGAGATACAGTTCTGAATAAATCATTGAGATGCATTTTATGGTGTGGTGCATTGCTAATCTCTTAGTTATTATTTCCAGTTTAAATCAGATCATTAGCTGTGGTGAAAGTGAGATAATGTATTTGATTTCTTCTGTGTCATATCATAATCATACTTAGGTTCATAGTGATATACTAGACTAATGACCACCTGGGTCTTCATAAGCTTTGCCGTGCAATCCAACCTAATTGTGTCCCTATGTATCATGGACATTTATTAATGGCTGTGTTACTTAAGAAGTTTATAGAGGTTATGTGGTAGTTATGTTAATCTGGGCATTACTGTCTGCCTCTATCAGACATGAGAGGGCAATAATTTGATAGGTAACTATAAGTCTATCAGTCTGCAGATTATTATAAACTTGGTAAATAACCAAAGGTCAGAATCAAAGCTTGTCCCTTGTATCTCACATAAAGATCTTGACCATTATGTCAGCCCTTGCCACATTCTAAATTGGCTTGTCATATAGTAGTACTAGGGTTTCCTCCTTCCATACTTTGAATATTTTCTGGTATTCCATTTCGAGGAATACAGTGGGACAGTAAACATGACATTTTTTTCCTCGGCTTAAATTGTGGCAGTAAGAATTATATTTAAACTGAAATAGCTTTACAACTTTGGGGAGAACATTAATGCTGTAAACACCATATTGTTTTTTCTTCTTTCAGCTTTTTCGATTAGGGGTTGCTACAGTGGAACTCCGGTCCACTTATGATTGGCAGTAGATTTTTTACGGGTGCCGAGGTGCCAACTCGACGCCCAACCTTCAACAAATGGAAGCCCATTCTACGCATGTCTTTTGAATGCCACTTGACCACTGGGAGGACATGCAGACTCCACACAGAAGATGTTCCAACCGAGAATCAGACAGGAGAACTTCTTGCTGTGAGGCAACAACGCTACCGCTGCACCACCGTGGCTTCGTAAACATATTGTACAGAATAAAATATCTGCAAACAGGTAGTTTTTATAAGGGCATATATTTCTATTAAATCCAGCAGAAGACCGATATCAAACTATCCTGCGTGTTGTTACAGCTGCAGTCCTATAGATACTCCTTCACTCATCTGCTCTCCATTCAACCCATCTACTTTGAAAAGGAAGTTGTTTTGTAGTATGTACTCTAGGACTAGTCCATTTTTCCCCTGCGGTTTCCTTAAGTGTTTATTTTCTCATGTGCATGCTAAAGTTTAGAGCTCCAGTTGGAAACACATGACCTCTTCAACGCACACACGAACCTTCCTCTTATGATAAACTGTTTCACGACATCCTTTTATGATTTCATAGACACAAACCATAGCACTTCTTTCCCTTAGATCCCCCAAGGCGAAGCAGGTCAGCTTTTCCAGGCCTTGTAATGTTTCCTTGTATGACTTTCCATGCACTCCTTTTATTATAGTAGTAAACCTCCTCTGTACCCTATTTAGCATCTTTGTTTCATTTTCTCCACTTGGGCTCTGCAGTTAACTATGGACCAGGATGCCTTCCTTGACTTGAGTCTGTTCCTGAGGAGATGCAGCTCAGCATTTGGTTCCCTGACTGTTGCTTTTCACTCTCTCCGTTAGTTACCTGTAAATCTGTTCTGTCCTGCTATAAGATTGTTGCCCCATCTCATAGCTTGCATACTCTGTCCTCTGGTTATTGCTGTCCACACAGGGTGCCTTGGATTTTTCTGCACTGAATCACAGCTGCTGTTTCTGAGCACTTGTTGACAGAGCCTTGACACAGTGACCTTTGTCTCCTGTTACTGTCCTACAAAAATGATATCCCACGTTTGATGCTGTTGAGACATACTGAAAGGAACCAGTTCCAGTGGCAAGAGGTACAGCACTCTGATACTCACTGAGCTTTCTACTGCTGGAACCTCCTGACAGTGCCCTCTCCAGTCTGTCATCTGGCTATCATTTCACTCAACCTGGAAGCTGGAAATTGATGGTTTAATGATGAATGTTGTTAGTGCATATCTTCCACAAGTTGGGTGTGCAATGGATGAGAGAGAAAAATTTTGGAGTGAATTGGATGAAGTGGTGGTGACTTTACCCAAGGGTGAGAGAGTGGTGATTGGAGCCGATTTCAATGGGCATGTTGGTGAAGGGAACAGAGGGGATGAAGTGATGGGTAGGTATGGTGTTAAACAAAGGAATGCAGAAGGTCAGATGGTAGTGGATTTTGCAAAAAGGATGGACATGGCTGTGGTGAATATGTATTTTAACAAAAGGGAGGAGCATAGGGTGACATACAAGAGTGGAGGAAGATGCACACAGGTGGATTATATCTTGTGTAGGAGGGCCAGTTTGAAGGAGATTGGAGACTGTAAAGTGGTGACTGGAGAAAGTGTAGTTAGGCAGCATAGGATGGTGGTTTGTAGGATGACGTTGGTGATCAAGAGGAGGAGGAGTGTGAGGGCAGCACCAAGGATCAAATGGTGGAAATTGAAAAAGGGTAATTGTGAGGTGGAGTTCAGGGATGAGTTAAGACGGGCACTGGGTGGCAGTGAAGAGTTACCAAATAGCTGGGTAACTACAGCAGAGCTAGTAAGGGAGACGGCTAGAAAGGTGCTTGGTATCACATTGGGACAGAGGAAGGATGACAAGGAGACATGGTGGTGGAATGAGGAAGTACAGAAGAGTATACAGGCAAAGAGGTTGGCAAAGAAGTGGGATTGTCAGAGAGATGAAGAAAGTAGACAGAGTGTAAGGAGATGGGGTGCATGGCAAAGAGAGAGGTGGCAAAGGCTAAGGATAAGGCATATGAAGAGTTGTATGAAAGGTTGGACACTAAGGAGGGAGAAAAGGACCTGTACCGATTGGCTAGACAGAGGGACCAAGCTAGGAAAGATGTGCAGCAGGTAAAGGTGATAAAGGTGGAAACATACTTACAAGCAAGGAGAGTGTGTTGAGCAGATGGAGAGAGTACTTTGAGGGGTTGATGAATGAAGAGAATGAGAGGGAGAGAAGGTTGGATGATGTAGGGACAGTGAATCATGAAGTACAATGGATTAGCAAGGAGGAAGTAAGGATAGCTATGAAGAGAATGAAGAATGGAAAGGCTGTTGGCCCAGATGGACATACCTGTGGAAGCATGGATGTGTGTAGGTGAAATGGCAGTGGAGTTTTTAACCAGATTGTTTAATGAAATTTTAGAAAGTGAGAGGATGCCTGAGGAATGGAGGAAAAGGGTTTTGGTACCCATTTTTAAGAATAAGGGTGATGTGCAGAGCTGTAGTAACTACAGAGGGATTGAATTGATCAGTCACAGCATGAAGTTATGGGAAAGAGTAGTGGAAGCAAGGTTAAGAAGGGTGGTGATGATTAGTGATCAGCCATATGGTTTCATGCCGGGCAAGAGCATTACAGATGCAATGTTTGCTCTGAGAGTGTTGATGGAGAAGTACAGAGAATGTCAGAAGGAGTTGCATTGTGTTTTTGTAGACTTAGAGAAAGCATATGACAGGGTGCCTAGAGAGGAGTTGTGGTATTGTATGAGGAAGTCAGGAGTGTCAGAGAAGTATTTAAGAGTGGTACAGGATATGTACGAGGGTAGTGTGACAGCGGTGAGGTCTGAGGTGGGATTAACAGATGCGTTTAAGGTGGAGGTGGGGTTACATCAAGGATCAGCTCTGAGCCCTTTCTTATTTGCAATGGTGATGGACAGGTTGACAGACGAGATCAGACAGGAGTCCCCATGGACTATGATGTTTTCAGATGATATTGTGATCTGTAGTGAGAGTAGGGAACAGGTGGAGGAGACCCTGGAGAGATGGAGATATGCTCTAGAGAGAAGAGGAATGAAGGTCAGCAGGACTAAGACGTGTGTGTGTGAATGAGAGGGAGGATAGAAGAATGGTGAGGATGCAAGGAGTAGAGGTGGCGAAGGTGGATGAGTTTAAGTACTTGGGGTCAGTAGTTCAGAGTACCGGTGAGTGTGGAAGAGAGGTGAAGAAGAGAGTACAGGCAGGATGGAGTGGGTGGAGAAGAGTGTCATGAGTGATTTGTGACAGAAGAGTACCTGTAAGAGTGAAAGGGAAGGTCTACAATAGGGTAGTGAGACCAGCTATGTTATATGGGTTGGAGACAGTGGTATTGACAAAAAGGCAGGAGTTTGAGCTGGGTGTGGCAGAGTTAAAGATGTTCAGATTTGCACTGGGTGTGACGGTGGACAGGATTAGGAATAAGTATATTAGAGGGTCAGCAGAGGTTGGGAGGTTTGGAGACAAAGCCAGAGAGACAAGATTACGTTGATTTGGATGTGCTGAGGAGGGATGCTGAGTACATTGGGAAAAAGATGCTAAGGATGAAGCTACTAGGTAACAGGAAAAGTGGAAGGCCTAAGATGAGGTTTATGGATGTGGTGAGAGAGGACGTGCAGGTGGTTGGTGTGACAGAGCAAGATGCAGAGGACAGGACTGAAGTTGTTTTGGGATTTTCATGTGGGTTGCAGAGATGTATGCATTTTGAACTGGTAAATGGCTTTGAGAGGGAAAATACATTTCAAGGATTGTTTGTAGAAAAGGGTTGTGTATAAAGTATGGGAATGGAGGCGAATATAACTAGTTTGTTTTAAATGGAGAGGTGTTTAGTGCTGGAAGTGTTATAAGATGGTGATGGTATGGGACAGAATAGTGCTACTTATAAGACATGGTGTTGAGAATTACGCATGACATTGTAAGAAATTATGGGGATTTCGAATGTATAGCTGTAGTTTGAATAAGTATGGGGATTTGTGGGAAATTTGCTAGTCTGTTATTAAATTACAAGTTGACAATTTTTGTCTGAGGATTAGATAGTTGCTCAAGATTTTAAAACGATCGTAAGTATTTTTATTTATGGGCAGGGTAGTAATACATTAAAAGGGAGGGGTTGGAGAGAGATGTGGGAATGGTTAGTAGTGTAAGTGTAGACAAGGGCAGGCTGGATGGGGGGATGTTGGAGGAAAGGGAGCAACAGGAGTCCACACCTTCAGTGTTACCAGGCGTCCATCTGTTCTTGAGCATCACAGAGAAAGAGAGAGAATACTAGAGCCTAATAAAGATAGGATACATTCTATGCATGACATCTTTTGTTTATAAGCTACACTTAACATTTTTGTTTTCATTTTTCCTTCAACAGCTGTAAAATTAATACCATATGCAAGTGTTTCTTATCCCATCGAATAATAATGAATCCCTTTGAGTATTGTGAAGCTAAACTAGCCCAGTTCAGTCAGTGGCTAGGTTATATAGCACTAAATAAATTAACATTTTTGCCTTAGTTGGATAGCGGAAAGCAAAATGGGCAGTTTGCTCCTGGGGTAATTATCTTCTCCCTCTTCACTTGATATGTTGAAAAAAGCCTTTCCACTTTTTCCACTGTCATGTGTTTGATAAAAACAGAGTATGCCAAGGACTTCAAATTTATCTCTCACTGCAGACATGCCCTTATTCAAATTCTCCTACCTCTGTAATGCGCTCTTTCCCCTGCTGTGTCCTAATCATTTCCCAGATTATTTTGGGAACTTCACTTTCTACCTTGCACACTTTCTATAAAAGAAAACAATGTATGTTCTTGTAGATAATATAAAACCAAGAGTTTTATTTATAGTCTTGTTTCACACAAACTGTTAGTACTAGATGCTGTGGAGGCAAGATAGGGAACAAATGCTCAATCTGCTGTAAGCAGGAAACTGAAGTAATACAGAAGTCATCTTGACTGGTGCCCTCTCTACCTTCTGATGAAGCAATCCATTGCTCATTGGTACCTACCACTGGAGGTGATGTTGGCCAGTCCTCTGACATAGGTATAATACCCCCCAATCAACCTCCGTAACCCTTTGAAACAATATTAATAGCACAAACCAGTTCTCTTATGTATCCTGCATGTGGAAATCCTTGACCACAAAAAATCTGCTACATCCTTCCTGAATTCTATAGCAAGCTAAAATGTTAACGTTTAAAGAAATACCATGCAAATGTTTCATGAATGGCAGTATCTTAAAAGTAAATGGTCTTCCTTCACTTCTCCAGTCTTCCCCCTCTGAGTTAATTTTTATACTGAGAGCTAACTCATAATTCATCCTAAATCACATTATTGCATGACCTTCACATTTTTGACTAACTAGGCAGTCTTTTCTCACAGTTCTGTTCCTAGTCTTTCTACTACAGTATATCTTGTAAATAAATTATGGTTCTTTTCAGTTTGCAACTACTACAATAATTTGTGATGTAATGCCATTTATCTACTTCCATGATTTGTTTGCTAAATACAATTCGTGTTTTATACATGTGCACAGTACGGAGTCTAAAAGTTATCCAGGTATGTCAATGTCCTCTCAGTTAAATGCTTAAATAAACTGCCCTGCTTTATAGGTAGGATGACCTCCAGTATGTGGGAGATTAATGGTTTTACCTGGAGCATGCAGGCAACTACATGAAGGCAGTTCCTTTTTAAAAAACTGAAAAGGAAAATCGGTTGCTTAAGAGATGCACACAGATCAAACTTGATCATCAAAAGAAGTTTTTGTTTATGTTGAGGCCCATGCTGAAATTTCAGCAATATCAACTGCAGTCTTAGTACTAGTGAGTTTGAAAGTGCAAATAGTGGGATATGCATTAACTCAGATTCCAGTAAATCTGCTTTCCCCCCTTACTTTAGTTCAGTAAAGTCATAGTTAGTAGTCATACTTGGCTAGATTGTGTCTTCCACTCCTCATCCTTTCAGGGTCCAGGGGGAAAATCTTTGCAGAAGTACTGTCATGACATTATAGTCAGTTTCAAGAACCACTATATTTGTTTTACATCTGCATTTTTTTTAAGTTGTGGGGCTTGCATTATTGTGTTTTGCACTTCTAATCGCAAGTCTTTGCATTCATTAAAACTTGGCTATTTGCAGAGGAGAGATAACTTGCAAGGAATACCAACAGAAGGCGACTTATCTCACCTGTGGCTAACATGCCATGGATATTACTTCATGCAAGAAGTGAATAGATTACTAGCGTATAGGAGGGTATCACCTGGCTTTGTCTGGTTAAACAGTTTGTATGCAGTACAGCTGTGAGGCATCCCTCACATATTTCAGAAGAAACACAGGAATGGAATGAGACCTGCCTCAATGCTGTTATGGAGCCAAGTAAAATCCTGGCCAAGTGCCAGATGGCCTACTAAATCCAAGCTGTAGAGAATTTATGCATCTGAATTCTGGATTTTTCAGTCCCACCACTACCAGCGCCTCTAGAGGAAACTGTGGAACTGGAACGAGCTGTATACAACAATATACAGATAAAGCCTGTTTCCCTGAGTTCTATGATAAAATTGGGTTACTCAAAAGCATTGTTATTTTAACTGTCTTAATTTTATAATAATCATAATGTGCATATATTTTGTTGTTTTAGTTTAGGCAAAATGGGGTCCTCAGATTAAATATTTTATGGTATTAAATGGGACTCCAGCTTGGTAGTCAGCTCATCCAGGAGTCTGTCCTCTGTAAGTTTTTGTACCAAACTAAGTACTACATGCTAGAATTTACAGTGACATGTTGAATGCACATTAAGGTTGGTTATTTTGTCTGTAATTTTACTCTTCTGACTGAAGATCATCCCTTTCCAGCTTCATATTGCAGAAGAACAACTGTAACTTGATTTTCTTATTTTAACATGTATCTGACAGAATGGACTGGCTTCATGATGTTTAGAACACATGTGTATATATAAAATATATGCACAAATATGGAAACGTAAACATACAAATATTTTTTTAATTGGGAAAATTTCTCTGAATATGCTTACAGTTTTTTCTTTTAACTAAAACACTACAGATTCATGCAGTTGCTTTTTTTGGTTGGTTTGAATTCCTGAAACAGTACTACAGCTGACATCTACTCTACTATTTGGAACTAAAGAAATTGTTTAGAAACTCCTCTTTTTGGGTACGAAGTCCAGTTTAAATTAAATGGTGGATGCTGTATAACCACAGGTCAGTCCAGTTACTCCTAACTTTATTAATAAAAGTTTTCTTCTCTGTGGTATAACTAAAACTTACTCAGAGACACACATGCTGTTGCACAATATCCAGGCTTCTTTTTCAAGAATGTTGCACTTGTCATTCATAACCTAAATTGCTTAATTAGATATTGCACTATTCCTAAATCGTATTTCAAAACTTTAGCTGTATCTGAAATGTGCATTTGCATTTCATGGTTATCAGTAAACTTCTCCAGTTTCTGATTCAGTGTTAACATGTTCAAATGTTTCTTCATTTATTTCACATGACTGGGACACATGTTGGCTGATAATTTCGCTTACGAAAGATCAATACCCTCTGGGTGGTAGTTCAAGGAAAGGCGTTGTGCTCACACGACAAGACTTGCTTAAAACCTTTTAATTATCTTTTTTGGGCATTCAGGACTAAAATAAGAAATTGCATTTCTCCCCATTTGAAGAGTCAGTATAATTGGGCCGAAGGCTGTACCTTACACCAATTCAATTTGTGGTCTTGTTTGAAATCTGTCTTACTGCTTAGCCACATTATTGCTTTCCTGGAATCAATTTATTAGCATTAATTTGACAGACATGATTACATTAAACACATCACTACTGCACTCCGGAGGCTGAGAAGTCAGATTAAAATTGTATCCCTGCAGCCTTGGATTCTAAATGCAAATGTTGTTATTCTAGAACTCTGTTTCGTATCTATTATATCGTTGCCAGTAGCTCTGCTAACATGAGTGGCATGGTTTTTACCAATGTGTTAAAATTACCTTAAGCATCATGTAAGGTTTCTGTTCGAGGATTCTGAACACTTCTAAAATACTTAATGGGTGTATAAACGGGCAAATTATTTTCAGATTTTGTCTACAGACACCAGCATTTTTTTTTTAGCTTAGCAGCTGAGAAGGGAACAGACTAGACTTCATAGTTTTGTGGACTAGTTTAAACTCTTCTTGCATTCTGATTGTTGCAATACCAAAAATAATTACTCATTTCAGAAACAAATGAGTTGTGTGGAGCAGATGTACTAACAAACAAATGGTACAACCTCTTTGTCTGTCTCTCTCTCTCTCTCATGTGCACATGCACGCATTTGCGCACACAGGTGTGTCTGTGTATATATACATAAATCATATAGTATGGGTTTCTATCAAGTGCTCAAACTATCGAAAGTTAATGTGCTTGAAATACTGGCAAAATAGCATGAAAGCAGTTTTCAAAGTCTGCTGATATTTAGTTGTGCAAGATCATGGTCCACCAGGGACAGGGAGTTTACCCTTTCCCCCACTATCTTGAGGTTGGCATGTATCAGTAGCAGAGGGTATGTATGAGAGGTGAGATGGGGGCTTGCTATCTTGCAAAAACTTTTTTTTTTAATATTTTACATTTCAAGTGTTATGATATTTTAGTGCTTGGACATAAACATTTATATGCATTGTGATATAGTGGAGCTGGAAAGCAGTGGTCCATAGGTGGAGCCAGAAAGTGATAAAGGTTACATCTGTAGTAAGCCTAGGAGGAAGAATACATCTATAAAAGTATTCTATAAAAATAGAAGCCATAAAGAGGCATTTGCCTCTCACTGTACAAGATTATGGATGCTCACAGGTGCAGGCAAGGTCCACAGGAGATACGCAGGCAGGACATATGATCCCAGTTAGGGGCCATGTAAGAGAAGAATTCAACAGATTTAAAAAAAAAAAGGTGAAAACTGTCCAGGATGGGGCAGGAGCCACATAGCCTAATGGAAGATGGTGTATAGTGAGAGCAGTCTTGTGGGCAAGTAAGACCTGTATAGTTTGAATAATTGACACTGGCATTGTGAGTTTCTGAACTTTTATGAACTAAGTTCTGTCATTTGTGTTTGAGAGTTACTGTACATCTGAAAACATTTCACAGAGCTATTAAACTTGTATATTGGTGTAAAAACTTCAGTAAAGGCAAGATTTAATTTATGAATGCTACCTTTGTGTGCTCTGTGAATGATTGGTAATAAATTTGGTCTCTGCAGTTAAATGTAAGGAAGACCATGTGTGCCATTTGAGTGAAGTCCCATAAGGTGTGATTAGTGAGGGTCTTGAGTCACTAAAATTTCACTTTCTCTCCCACTGTCTTTTTCTTAATGCATCCATTAGTGCGCACACACAGCATCGAAGTAGGGTAGGCAGACAGGATTCTATACTTCAGAGAATTCTAACTGGATTGTCACCAATCACTGGGTAGTTCCTAATATGAGGCTGGTGTATGAGCTTTAAAGCCGACACTAGCAAAGGTATGCTAGATATTTTCCAACTTAAGATGGGGGCATCAATGAGAGATGGCAACATGAAAAAATGTAAATTTTGGAACACTATAGACTGAAACTGTTACCAATTTTGAATATCTGCATATATTAATATAATTTATTAGACAAGCCTTGTTCCAGTGAATGCAGTTAAAGGGGTTTAATGGTGTACAGCAACAACCTTTTTGCTAACACATTCAAGAAATTATTGTTAAATGAAATCACAAATACAGCTATAGAAAAATAATAATAGTAGTAGTGTAACACACAAAGCAAAATGAAAGTTTGCTGGCAATAATTCCATCTGCAAGAATGGCAGAAAACGATAGTAGATAAGGTAGACCGTCTTCTCTAGTACATGCAGAGTGATATAAGTACATATGATTAAAATGACAGAATCGATTAAATGAATTGGGGAAAACAAAGTGAAAGAATGGGAAAGGTAAAAAAAAAAAAAAAAGTTCTGCATGTAGGAAAAATTGAGATATTTTGCTGCAATGTAAAAATCCGCCTGACATTGACAAATGAAGACAATGTATGTGCAATGGCTCATGTGACCTTTTTAAATAAATGCATCTTTAAACTAGCAGTAGTGAAAGGATGGCTCCACTGGAACTGCTGCAGAGGGGAGAATATGTATTGGGCTTCAGATCTGGACTGGAGATATCTGACATGGGATGAGATACAAGAAGCATTAAATTATCTTAAAAAGAATGAAGCACAAATAAGAATATTATTGAAGACAGGATAAAACAAATATTGGGAGTTGAGGTATTTGACCATTGCTTCACTAGATAAAATGAAGCAGGCGGATATTCATAGGTAATACTGTGAAGTCCACTTAGGAATGGAGTAGTAAGGTGAGATGAACTGTGATGGAATAATTTTCAGTTTGATGACCGGGGATGTCCACTGGGCTCAGCCCGTTTTCAGTGGAGGCTGGGGAGAAAAGCTCCATGTTACAAAGTTTAGATACAGATACAATATAGAAAAGAACAATTTACAATTGTTTCATGCTAGAGAGCAGGTGTAATTTCGTAGGTACATGTTACCTTTAGATACAGACACAATATTAACAATTTACAGTTAAATTTCATGTTAGAGAACAGGTGTAGATAAAGAGAAGAGAACTGAAACCAATCAGCCAGCTGAAGCAGAAAAGCGTGCTTTGTGACTGAAGTACAGGGACAGCAGGGGAAAACGAGGCTGAGGGGAGTGTGTGTGTGTCTTTCGGCTTTTCCCGGTTAGGGGTCGCCACAGCGGAACTCCGGTCCGCTAATGATTGGCAGTAGAGTTTTATATGCTGGCTTGCCGGGCCTAACGCACAACCTTCAACGAAGGAACGCCCATTCACGCATGTCGTCATACAGTAGACGCTTTAACTGAGAATTGAACGGGCAACGTCTAACTGTGAGGCGACAACGCTACCGCAGCACCACCACCGTAGAGGCTGAGGGGAGTAAGGTTGTGAAATACAGATTAAGTCAAGTCAGAGCAGGCCAGTGGGGCAAGTATGAATGGGAGTGGGGGATAGCTTGGGACAGAAGGAAAATGGAGATCTTAATCAGTAAGTGGGAGAGCAGTGCCTCCTAGTGGTGTGTATATGTATATATATATATATATATATATATATATATATATATATATATATATATATATATATATATATATATATATATATATATATATATATATATATATATAGGTTCATAGGTTCATACTAGGCTATCTGCCCGAGGGCATTTACAAGCCTAGCCCATAGTTTTGTGGCTTTCGCCACCCCTTCAGTATGGGGAACTATACCCATTATTTTGCTGTGCCTCTGTTGAGCAGTGACACTGAGGTAATCCCTGGGGTATATCTGCGATCTCCCATCCATTGGTCAAGATTTCTCTTGAACAAGGCCAGCGAGGTGCTCTGCCTCACATATACCGGGATTTTATTCCACAGCATAGGGAGTCTTTGGGTGATGAATCTATCCCTCCAGCACGTCCTATTAATAGCCGTGTCGAGGTTTAAGTCTCCCGCCCTTGTGGCTCTGACGGATCTAGATTTTTTGAGGTGAAGCATATTCATCAAATCTGGGTTTGACATGGCCTTGTATGTTAGGCAAAGGTCACCTCTGAGCAAGCGTGGCGACTGAATAGAGCTGGAGTTCTTTCAGTCGGGCAGCATAGGACAGATGTTTGAGACCCTTTATCCTTTTGGTGAGGAACTTTTGTGGCCTCTCCAGCTGCTGCAAGTGTCGGGTCAGATACATTCCGAATGGGGCATTGTACTCAATCATTGGTCTATTGAGTGACGAGTATAGGGAGACTATGACCTCCCTTGATCTAGATGAGAATCCCTTCATGATAAGGTGGGCAATGTAGAAGGTCTTCCTAACTACTTTAGCTACATGGGTGTCGAATGACAGACTACTATCAACCTGGGTCCCCAGGTCCCTGATAACTTCTTCTGTACTCAGTGGATTGCCACCTATTTGGTAGCTAGGGGTAACCTTGTTTTTCCCGAAGGGTATGACTATGCATTTTTTGGCATTTAACTTTAGGCCATGGCTCTGGCACCAGTTATCCGTTTCTGTGAGACCCTTCTGAAGGATATCTGTGTCAGATGTGTTTTCTACTATGGCACCCAGTTTGCAGTCATCTGCAAACTTTGTCAGCCATAACCCTCCTGTGTTTGCTTGTACTTGGAAAAGTAGATGCCAAACAAGAGTGGGCCCAGGACTGAGCCCTGTGGTACACCACTTGTGACAGGCTTTGAGTCTGACATGGCGCCAGCAACTCTGACCCTGTGGGTTCTGTCACTCAGCCAGTGTGCAACCCATCTTGTGATGTATGGGTTAACATTTAAGCTGATGAGTTTTTCAATGATACCCGAGTGGGGTATTGTATCAAAGGCCTTCGCCAGATCGAGGTAGGCTGTATGGACTGCCTTTCCCTCATCAATGGCTTTGGTGACTGTTTCGAAAAAGTCAACCAAGTTTAGAAGGCATGATCTGCCTTTGACAAAGCCAAACTGGGATGGATCCAAAGTCTGCAAATTCCCTATGTCTTTATTTATGAGGTCCATTATGATCCTCTCCATGGCTTTGCAGATAAGGCTTGTCAAGCTAATGGGCGGTAATTTCCAGGGTCGGTGGAGGCACCGCCTTTGTGAAGTGGGACCACAGTTGCAGTGCGCCACTCCTGGGTACGTATCCAGAGGTAAGACTATGATTAAACAGCTGTCCTAGCTGTGGGTTTAATTCCTCGTTGAGTTCGTGGAGCACACAGCCGGGGACACCATCAGGTCCCATGGATGCTGTGTTTTTGCTTTGGAGAGAGCAGTTCTCACTTGGGCGTTGGAGATGTTTGGGGGCTGCAATCACTTGGTATAGATATCTCTCCTTTTGGGGAGGGGAGAAGTTTGCACTGAACCTGTCAGCCAGTATGTTGGCAATGTCTGTAGGATCAGTAATCTTCACATCATTTTGAACTAGTTCTGAGCATATCTGGGAGTTTCCTCCCAGGTTTCTAACATAGCTAAAGAAGGCCTTATGATTGTCTTTTGAGTCTTTAGCTATTTTTCTCTCAAAATTTGCTTTGGATGATTTTATGAGAGCTCTTAGTTTTTTACTTATAGTGATCAAGGGTGTCTTATCTTTTAAGGATTTTGCTCTATCTTGTAGTAGCTTCCTCCTTTTGTTGTAGAGTTTGTTTATGGCTGGGGTCCACCAGAGTGGACGCTTGCCTTTGGTACAAAGAGTCTTTGTTTTGCTTGGGATTGCCTTATCCATGCAGTCCTGCAGGTGCTGGTAGAAGGCATTTGTAAGTGATTCAGCGGCTTGAGTACTGTTTTCCGTCGGCTCGGGGCCTTAAAGGAGACCACACTAGTCTTTAGAAGTGTGAAGTCGGCTTCGAGAAGTTCTTTACTGTGGTCTTTTTTATTTCAGGTGGGGTGGGATGAGGACCTCCAGCGAGATTAGTTTGTGATCTGATCTCACCAGTGAGGGGTATACTTCGGTGTTGAACATTGTGCTCCCATGTTCGTGATGATGAGATCAAGTATGTTTTCTCCTCTTGTGGGGATGGTGACTAGTTGTTCCATGGCATTTGAGTTTATGAATTCCAGGAACTTTTGGGCTAGGGTGTTTGGGCTTGAGTAGTGTTCCCAGTCTATATTAGGGTAATTGAAGTCACCTAGTATGATGGTGTTTGGTGATACATTTATCCCTCTAGTGTTTTCAGGAAGGCCATGTGAGGTTCCTGAGTTTGTGAGGGTGGCCTGTAACATGCTACAATTTGCAGAGCAGTCTTGCCTATGGTTAATTGCACCTGGATGGTCTCCGATGCATCGTGCGTTGCCACCAGTCTTGAGGTGTGGGTGTCTTTGATGAATATGGATACCCCCTCCTTTCTTGGTATTGTCCGG